>NW_017275271.1:307681-309840 GCF_001594065.2 Cyphomyrmex costatus | reverse complement strand
TTTTTCTTCCTCGCGGTCTCGGCTAGCGAGGCTGATCAGCTGTGCCTGGCTTATATTTAGAACTGTCAATACGGCAGTCTGTAATTCGCGACGCGTGGTTGTTCGGGCGTTATCGCGGATTCGCGTAGATGCGCTAAGACGGGCGATGACCAGCGGCCGAGAACACTCGGCAGAGGTGGAGAACTCTCCACCCCGGGCGACTGCTGGTCGATCGCAGTGCGTGATGCAGTGGTTGTTGTACGTTGCACCGAGACGGCTGCCGAGAACGCTCGGCAGAGGCAGAGTACACTCTGCCCCTCGGTTCTTGCCGTTCGGTGCACTAGGATGCCTTATTAGAGACCTGTTGAGAACGCTCGACGGAGCTAGAGTACGCTCTGGCCCGTTTTCTCGGTATCGTATAGGCTTTCTAGGATTTCGGAATTCGTTGTCTGGAGCAGGTCGGGACAGGAATCACCTTTTTTCTCGTAACGCGGCATTTTTATACGAACGAAAATGCCGCGTTCGTGGTTTTTCGCTTTCGCTCGCGTTTTCCCGTGCTTTGCGGTGTTCGGGTCTGAGTCCCAAGAAGTGGGAATCCGCGGCGATCGCTCTACTTCGGTCTCGATCGGCGGTGCTCGGTGTTACGCGGCCCTTACTGCCGCTTTGTACCTGCGAATTATGTTTGCTATTTTATCGGGCGCTATGCGCCCTCATCACTGCATCGCAATCAGCGATGCAGCGGCGTTCGGCTGAGTGGTGTTTGCCAGAACGATGGGGGATGCATCGTTACAACTATAGGCAGTTTATCGGCGACACAGTTATGTTGACGATAACAAAGGTCGGACATCTTCGGGAACCGAATCGTTGAAGTCGCGGCAATTACCGTGCGTTATATTTTTCATTCTGCGTGCGATTGTTACAGAGGTGACATGTTAGCGTGACTTACCCGTGTTAGTTATAGTATATTTAGTATAGTATATAGTTATAGTATATAGTTATAGTATATTTGTATTCTTTATGTATTTTATAGTATACATATGTAAATAGTTTGTGACAATAAGTAATAATCTTTCACTAGTTAAAAATATATGTTGGCAATGGCCTTTCGAAATTGGTTAACGTGTTACGTTTGTAATGTTCAGTTTGCACCTCGTCTAATGACTCGTATCGACAGAGCCGAGGATGCTGCCAAAATGGAAATTGCTATACGGAAACGAGATGAGTTTGGTAGACAGGCATGGTAATGTGTAGGTATGCCTGCTTATAATGCAATAGATTGTATTATCGCCTCAAAATACCGGAGGTAATAGTAATTATTATACCATACTTATATCTAAATGCTCATCACACGTACAGCCATTGTCAAAGGTGGTGGTTTTTAGCAATTTAAAATAAAATGGTGTGGTGATGGTCAATTCTGACCGGGGATTTGGATCCAGCACGCCAAAATACATATAAGTTGGATGTTGCAGTCATTTTCAGTCGGTTCCCACACTTATACCTAACGCTGAATGCAGTTACAATGGAATTTTACATTTTCAAGGGTGGTTTTTCACGATTTAATAAAAATTGACATAGTGGTGGTCAATTTTGATCCCTGATTTGGATTCAGCACGTCAAAATACTTACGAAAACATAGGTCTAGTCTTTGGCACATGCCACTTTCTTAATTTTATGTGACTGTGTAATTTAAAAATAGTGGGCCAAAAATACAGATTTATTTAACTTTAGAGTTGAATAACTCGGAAACTGGCCATTATTGAGCTTTGGGCCCATTCATACTTTTGTCCAGGACCACATTAACTACATCATATTCAAATTTTAGCCAAATCCACTGAAACCCATTTTCCATTTGTTTAGTGCGGGGTCCTTTATTGAGCCTTATTACAATCTACATCTTTATTTTTTTAAATTTTTAGTTTTTTTTAGTTTATACAGTTTCTTAGTTTTTTGTTGTTAATTTTTTTAGTTTTTAATATTTCAGTTTTTTATTTTTTTTATTACCTTTGTTTGTTAATTTTTTTTTAGTTTATAATTTTATATTCACTTTTTAGTTTCTTATATTAGTTTTTATTAATTATATTTTTAATTTAATTTCATACTTTTAAAAGCTTTGTTTTTTAATTTTATTTAATTTTAATTTTTTTTTTAAGGTTATGTCTTAAATTTATTTTTAAAAT
>NW_017275271.1:301362-303905 GCF_001594065.2 Cyphomyrmex costatus | reverse complement strand
TATTCTTATTTGTGTGAATATTTAATATCAGACTTAACCTAACCTAATCTAATCTTTCTACCTTTTGTATCAACTGTCATCAGCTTATTGGTCAAGAGCACTTATATTGAATTAAAATGGCGGTGGTTACCTAACCCAACCAACGCAATGTCGCATCTCTGTTTTCTAGGCCTCTAATCTGCTCGTGTTGCACGAAATCCTGATTGCACTTAAGAAAGCGAAACAAAGTGCAAACAAATAAGCACATACAATACAAACAGACTAGATGTGTGTTGACCACGGAGGTAAAGGAGAGAATATAGGTCCGGGGGGTTGAAGCCATGGCGGGGAAGAGGAGTAAGTCATCAGCCATCTTGTTCGGCGACATTAGTGCTGCTATCTAATGCATAGAAGCGATACTCACTACTGGAAACAATAATCTGAACAAGTGGTAAGTGGCTAATGCTTATACCACGGAGGTTTATACCGTACGTTTAGGCCCCGACCTATACGATAAGTGACCTTGTTTAATCTATATGTTAAACAAGGACACCTATTGTATAGGTCGGGGCCTAAGCATACGGTATAAATATTATTACATAAAAATGCCATCGTGTATATTAAAAAATTGTTGCAATAGAACCTTCCAAAAATCAGATAAACAAAAAGGAATCGAGATAAAACAGAAAATAACTTTTCACATGTGTAAGTACAACAATAATAATGTAAGTTCTTTATAATGGAATTTACGAAAAATCTAACAAAACCAAACATAGTCTTGTTACATCAAACGATTATTGTTCGATGTTGTGTGAATCGCTGCTTCGATCTCGACTGAGATCTCAAATGACGGAATGGATTTGTGGACTGAAAGATTGAGACCACTGAGCACTCCTCCTTTAA
This sequence comes from Cyphomyrmex costatus, assembly GCF_001594065.2. Taxonomy (NCBI): domain Eukaryota; kingdom Metazoa; phylum Arthropoda; class Insecta; order Hymenoptera; family Formicidae; genus Cyphomyrmex; species Cyphomyrmex costatus. Next base: position 303,023 of record NW_017275271.1, on the reverse strand, counting down.
CTTGTTGTATGCAAGCTTTATTCACAAGTAAACGAAGTGTTATTCGCGTGGCACGGCGAGAGAGACGATTAACTGCTGTTAATACGCCGAGACTCATACACGACGGTAGCCGTGATGAGACGTACAAAAGTAACGAGTCACGGTAGCGAACCCGTAGAAAGAAAGCTGCTGCTTTCAACGAGGAATTTGAGAGCACGACTTGACACGGCAAGTACTGAATTGTGTCTAAGGAGAGAATCGCGCTGCGCGATTAGTGCGACGAATCGGCAGGACGACAGCGACATCGGTATCCAAATATGCGGCTAAATTGTAGTAATGATATTCGCAAGACGGCGCGGTGAATGCAACGAAAGATTCACGGACAGAATCGATGGATGGCGCAATCGATCCTTTATTCGGCTTTTGTAGCGCGAAACTTATCCTATTCCGGAACATACCGCCCGCCTCGGCTAGACTAGCCGAAACACAATTATTTGATGCCGCCCGCCGTGCCAATCGAGATTAAAACTATATGATACATGACGCTTTACTTAGATTTAGAAAGATACATAGAAATATTTACATAGAGAGGTATATGAGAACATTAACTTATTATACAGTAAGTTCGAGCGAAAGGAGTTCGATCAATGAATGCCACGAAAGGAAATCGATCATGTGGACGTTTCGTTTAAATCAACGGGTAAGAAACATAGCTTCACTATGGAACGTTTATACGTCGATTTTGACGTTTTCACAGTGACGACGCGCGTTAGACCGTCGTCTCCGGTGTGGCATTCAATGATACGACCGAGTTCCCACTTGCACGGTGGTGCAAGGGGATCGCGCAAAAGAACTAGGCGTCCGACTCGGGCGAGTTTTTGAGCGACGCGCCATTTTGAGCGCTGTTGTAATCCGGTTAAATAATCATTTGACCATGCTTTCCAAATAACTTCGCTTTTTTGCTGCACGAGTTGCCAGCGAGTCAGGCGCGTTTCTTTTGTTTCTAGTAGCGTAGGAGATGGCGGCGTTGTGAGAGCGCTACCAATTAAGAAATGACCCGGTGTCAGACATGAATAATCATCAAGATTATCTGACATCGGAGCTATCGGACGTGAGTTGAGGCACGCTTCGATTTGATAGAGCAGTGTCGTAAGCTCTTCGAATATCAGCGTGTGTGAACCGATAACGCGTTTGAGATCAATTTGACGCTGCGAACGCCGGCTTCCCATAGGCCTCCGAAGTGAGGCGCGGAAGGGGGAATGAAATGCCAACGGACACCGTCACACGACAGTTTGCTTCGCAAGTTTGAATCTTGTTTTGCTGCATGAATTGCAGCTTTCAATTCGCGATCAACTCCGCGAAAATTCTTTGCGTTATCGGAATATAAATCGGTCGGCATCCCGCGCCGAGAGCAGAAACGCGCGTATGCTGCGAGAAACGCGGCGGTAGTATTATCGCTGACTAATTCGAGATGTATTGCGCGCGTCGTCATACAGACGAATACGGCAATGTAGGCCTTCTGAGATTTGTATCCACGGCCTGAAGTTAATCTGACAGGAACGGGCCCGGCATAGTCAAGTCCGCAATGTAAGAATGCGCGATCGACTTGTCGAATGCGCATTGCCGGGAGATCGCCCATGAGTTCACTGGGGATAACCGCCTTTTCGCGCGTGCAAGTAATG
>NW_017275271.1:286775-295580 GCF_001594065.2 Cyphomyrmex costatus | reverse complement strand
AGCACAGACTTTTGCATAACGCATAAAGCATGTGCATAAGGAATTTCATTGGCCCATTTTCTTATGCATGAGTCAATGGACCAATCAAATTCTTTATGTATATGGTTTATGCGTTATGCAAAAGCTGTGCTCCCCGCTTTATTCTCTGTTCTCTGTTCCCTGTTCCTTTTATTCTGCGTAGCCCCTTACTACGTCGACTCGCCATCAGAAATCTATGGATATTCGTAAAGTTTCTCGCAAGTGCTGAAATACGCGCATATCTGTACATGAGCCGTTCGCTATAAGAACCACTTAAGTCGAAAAAAGTTTATTTTATGTGTTTAATCGCAATTTTTTAACATTCTTTTTGCATGGAAACCTGAAAAAACACGAAAACTTGAAAAAATGATTTTTATTCCCTGATGTATAGCCAATTAAAATAAAATATTCATTTTTATTAACAATTTTAATAAAAAATCATAATTTGTGAACATGTGGAGAAAAAAATCCGAAAAAAATCAAGTAAGTGTACTGAGATGTATACCGTAGCCAAAAAAATATCTATCAAAATTAAAAATAATGGGGCGTTTCTATTGCTAAAACTATGATGTTTTTAGCTGTAAAACTGCTACAAATTTTGTCGATCGCCGAAAAAACCACTTAAGTCATTTTTAAATAATTAAAGATATTGAAACAAAAATAGCAACTTAATATTTTTTCTATGCTAATAGCTTACTACAAGATAGTTATATTTCTGTAGAAAATAATGAAAAAATTCAGTTGCTAATATTTAATAAGATATGCAACTGAACAGAAAAAATAAACTTAAATCGACTTAAGTGGTTCTTATAGCGAACGGCTCATATATAGAATCTCGATTTAAGAACTAAAACAGACGTCTAAGGTAGGCTTCCACTACGTTACCTTACTGATGAGTCCAGTAGTGGAAACCGGGACGAAACGCCAACTTGTGATATTCTTCGCAATATATTAAATTAATTTTTAAGAATTCGGTTGCGGCTGTTGAGGACTCTGTGAAGTCGAATCTTTCCGTATATACCGGTATTATTATTATAATAAATTTATATATATATTTTTAATAACTCTCTCTCTTCTCTAGTATAGCTCAAATTTGTTGTTGACCGGGAAGGTATATTAAGTTTAATTTGAAAAATTCATTTGAGCGGATATTATAATTTAATTTAATTATAAACCAAGTCACCTTCTTGGTTGTTCAAAACAAACAATTACTTTCCTTTCCTTTCAATTATTTTTCCTTTACTTTCCCTTTCCTTTCCTTCCAATTATTTTCTCTTTACTTTCTTTTTCCTTTCCCTTCCCTTTCCTTTCCGCTTCCTTTCCCTTTCCTTTCTGAATGGGCTTGTGCCTCTTTGCATTATGTGTAGCGCTATTTTTTCCTCGAGAGCCTTGTGACCCACGTGATAACTGGTTATGTTTGCAAAATATGATAATGCTCGAAGGACCAGTGTTGATAAATGAAACAACACGTGAAAGATTGATACTGATACTTTATTAGCTTATGAACAAATCATGCATGTGCATGTTTGACAAACGTAGAACCAGGGTCCGTCAACTCCATTCATAAAACATGTACCATAGAGTACCTATAGGTACTCTAATGTACCAGCGTTAGTAGCGCTATCTACTATAGCGGGACCGCAGAATGGAACTTCGTAGCCAAAAAATCAATATGGCGTCTTACGTAGGCCCCAGTAGGCCCATGCATTTTATCCCAGTGTAAATCGTGTAAGTATAAACTGTGATACTTCTCATATTTCAACTCATCTTTTCCTGTGAAAAGATCGCTCTCTAAAAGTAATAACCAAGAATACAAGATAGACCACATTTACAAGAAATAACACGCAAAATCAATCTTACGCCTAAAGTTAGAAGATTATATGATATAACAATAAAATTAAAACGAGACAAAAGACGTTTAAAGCGTCTTGTTGAGCATTATCGAACGAAGAACAAAGTACTTACAGAACAGAAGAAAACATTTTCTCTGACAAAAAGTCGTAAGAAAAATATCAACAGTAACTCAACAAAAATCCGAGAACGATTTATCAACATGATTTTAAGAAATAATGATGTTGCTTCTCAGGTAAACAATTATAATAATATCGAGTGCTAAATATCCCTAATCTTTTAATTAACTTTGAATTTAAATATTATAAGTTAATTATAAAACTAATTTGAAACTATAAATAAATATAATTGTGTTGTATTGTATTACATTATTAATTTTTTCGATAAATTTAAATATCAATTAAAACATAATTTAAACATACATACATATGTATGTTTATACAACAATAGTTAGAAGGATATAATATACATTGTCACATTTAATATATTAAAATTGTATATATTCTGTTTATTAAAAAAATTGGCAATTACACTGTTAAAGCAAAGTTTCAGAATTCATTTAAAGAATTTGTTTTGTAATATATATATGTATATAGAGGTGTCGAGTGGCTCACCACTCAGTGCGATTGACTCGCGATCTGTAGACCCGAGTTCAATCCCACCTGCGCCCAAACGCGATTTTTCGCGTTTAATAAGCCAAAAAATGGCTCCACCTGGTGATAAAAAAAAAATCTACGATCATCAGCGCCGTTCGGATTCGGCGTTAAATTGTAGGTCCTATTTAGGTCCTATACATCAGTATAAATCCTGGGGGACATTGGACTGACACCCAAGGATTTAGAAAAATGCGTAGGCTAGTAGTAGAATGACTGAATAACCTACGGAAGCAAGCAGGAGCGACAATGGAACCTCACCACGGATCTAGGTCGCGCTAGTAGGCTGGTTAAGCCCACCTGCATTAATATACTACTACTACTATATATATATATATATATATTACAAATAAGCACATTATTTACATATTACAATGGCTGTTTTTGTATATCATTTGCGATAAGTTATATTATTATATTATTATATCATTATATTTTTGCAGCATTACTTTTATATACAATTTTTCAATTGTTTGCTTTTCAAAAACATTTTATAGGGCAGACGCTACAGTGTTGAAGATAAGGCATTTTGCCTTAGCATTTACAAGAGATCTTCTTTATCCTATAAATTTTTATGTCAATACTTATTATCTCCATCTATAACAACTTTAAAATCTCAACTGTACGATATTCCTATCCAAACTGGATGCACTCAATTAATAATACAATTCTTAAAGCGTGTAATAAAAGACTATATAGACGAAAGAGACAGATACGTTGCTCTGATCTGGGATGAAATGTCTCTCCAACCTTGTTTATCATATGATAAAAAGAATAATAAGATAATAGGCTTTGAAGATTGGGGTAAGAGAAGAAATAGAAGAATCGCGGATCATGCTATAGTATTTCATCTAAGATGCTTAAGAACAGGACGTAAAATGCCATTAGGATACGGATTTTGTAAAAATGGCACATCAACTCAACAGTTGGTACAATGTATCAAAGAGTGGTTATCAAATATCATTGTAGCTAATTTTATACCTGTCAGTGACTATATGTGACCAAAGTGGACCTAATGTTGCTTCAATAAATTACTTACAATTAGTAAATGAATGCAATCAGATCCGTATAAGACAAGGTTTATGTACAAGTACCATAAGTATTAGTAAATACATGTAACTTTCTTATTGATTATAAATATTATACATGTTTTATTATAAACAAATTTACTCTTTCAGTACATGAAAAATAATTGAAATGTTTTGTTACAGAAAACAGTTTTTTAATAAAAAAAATAGAGAAATCATACCGGTTTATGATTATGTACATTTACTAAAGGGAATAAGAAATAATTTCTTAACAAAAGATTTAGACACAGATATTACTAATAAATGCCTGTATGAAATGAAATATGCCTCTTGGGATCATGTAATATTGTAACGACCTAACTTTTGAATGCGCGGATGCAGCTCGTCGAACTATACGTCGCAGGATTCGAAAGAGGTTCGATCGGTGGGAGAGTGCAAGTAAGATCTCAGATATAAGAATATTAAAACAAAGTGTTGATTTATTTAACGAGAAATGAGTGTTATATACAGTATGATTTTATGGTGATAAAAATGATGTACGTGTTCGGAGTGTGCGTATGTATAGCAGCGGAGATTGCGGCGAACCTCTTACAAGTGAAATGTGCGTGTGTTTACAATATTGTGCACGGCATGACAGACGTTGGCAATCGGGTTGTACGTGTGTGTTTGTATGTGTGTGTGCGCCGACGTGTGGTGTCGGCATACGTGTGTTCGCTTGTAACGGAGATATTCTCCTCGTGACGCGAGACTGAGACGAGCCGTTTTAAAGGCCGGCCCGTATTTACTTCGCTTTTTTCTATCGCTTGCCTAGACGGTTTGCGTTTTACGATCAGCTGATGTGCAGTGTTTTCCTGTTAACGATGTAATTAAGAGCGCGAGGTGCACGCTGTTGGTCGCGACTTATGTCTTTTTATGCGGACGATGACCAACGACCGAGAAGACTCGGTAGAGGCGGAGAACACTCCACTCTGGGCTATAGTTGGTCGATCGTAGCGGCAGAATACGTGATTAATATTCACGGCTCGGGTTGACGGCCGAGAACCCTCGGCGGAGGCAGAGCACCCTCTACCCCGGGCGTCAACTCGGAGTCGAAAACCCGAACCGGGTCGGCTGTCGCTTGTCCCTGCGAATTATGCTTTATTAATTTGTCGGGCTCTATGCGCCCTCATCGCTGCACCGCGTGGCGGTGCAACGGCGTCCGGCCGGTTGTAAATGCCGTGGACGATGCGTGAGGGGTGCATCGTCACAATATTAATATATGAAATTGACAAACAATGTTCAATAAAACAACGTCAACTTCCAAAGATAACAGACAAGCACATTAACCCTCAACTAATTCCTAAAATGAAGGTTAAATATGCCACGGAAGTTTTTAGCAACACTGTTGCAAATTTTATGGACGTGATCTTACGTTTAACTGAAGGTAAGATAACAACAAATTCGAAATTAATATATAAGAATATTTACGATACTTTTTTCTTGATTTTAATATTTTACTTTAATATTTGAACTTTTTTAATTACTTATAGCGTTTTTGGCCCGATCGGATTTGCACCAACCCGGGTTGGATTAATTTTTCCTATTGGTTAACGTTACACGCTCTATCAATAGGAGAGCACAAAATGCCATTAATTCAACCCAGGTTGGTGCTAACCCGGTAAGGCCGAAAACGCTATTAGATATAAATTTTATTGCATTAATGTTTTCATTTTATATCCATTATAACAAATATTTCCATATTTATCATTTATTGTTTTAGGAATTGTCCAAATACGACAAAACGAAATTTTTTTTAAAAAAAGTGTGGTGACCAAGTCACCACTATATCAGCCATGGAAACATGATAGTGCATTAAATTAGAATAGGTAGAGGCATTCAGGTACACGAACATATACTTGGCATATATAACGAGAAACAGCTGACGTGCGTCAAAACAGTCGTATCTCTTTGTATAGCACAGTGTATACCGAGAAACGGGAAGATCATATTGTAACGATGCCCCCTAAAAATAGGCATCGTACCCGGCACAAAATCCAGCCGGCTGCCGTCGCAATGACCAGTGGTCATTAGCGACGATGAGGGCGCGGTGCGCCCGAATATATTTTTAAAGCAATACAAAGATAATTCGCAGGTACAGCAGCCGCAGTAGAACCGCCAGTCTCGCCGAAAGGTGCCGACCGTCGTCGGGAACCGCCGATCGGAAATCTTCTCCCACAAGAAGCCGATCGGCGGAAAATACCGCGACCGACCGAGGCTTTACGAGCGAGACTGACGACCGAGTATAAGATACCGCGAGATCAAGCCGCGCGACGCATTTTTGCCTTCACCCACGTTCCTGACACATCCGATCCGATCACCAGCTCACGATACCGATCCAGCGACTCGCTCGTCCGACGAACCTGAGGGGTAGGGTGTACCCTGCCTCTGCCGGGCGCTCCCGGCCGCCGAACGAGCCGTCCAGGAGACGCATCTAAAAGCGCACAACTAATTCGCGTGTTGCTCCGACGAACCTGAGGGGTGGGGTGTACCCCGCCTCTGCCGGGCGTTCTCGGCCGCCGGACAGCCGTAATTAGCTATCACTCCCACCTTCCGAACCTTCTTTTCCGCATCCCGAAAATCCCGTCTTGGTACTTGACATACGAAAAGGGGTAGGGCGCTCCCTGCCTCTGTCGGGCGTTCCCGGCCGTCAAGTACCAACTCCGTCTCCTCTATCCTAGCAAACAAAATCACGTATCGCGCCGCGAAACGACGCTTGCTGGCGTATACCCGCGTCCCGCCGCGTTGCAACGCGCCGCCGAGAAAACCCGCGATCGCTTGCACATATATCGCGCCGTTTGAGAGTCGTTAGTTGTCGTTGCAGTGTCCACGTCCGTTGTCAGCGATAACCTATATGTACATACTCTTGTTGTCCGCGCTCATTTAGATATACATATATTCTGTTACCCGCGCTCGTACTTTCTTCGCTGTATTGTTGTCAGTCGCGTCCGTTAGCTATATATTTCTATATGTTATTTTCGCGTCTATTATTGTAAATTCGTTATCATATAATTGGCTTAATAAACCATGTTTCTTGTCCAACTCTTATGTTCGCATTAGTATTTTTCTGTTCCGATTTCCGACGCTTCACATAATTTTCCGCCGCACCGTTCCGACGCGAATACTCTTTCCGCCGAACCTTTTTTATACGACACGCATTTTTACGACGAGCTAGTCCGAGTATAAAAATTAGGGAGTTACAATATTATTCCACGAGCAGATTGTAAGCGAATTTGAAGTAGCGACTTATATGGGTAATAGTGCGACCATCGTAACTCACACGCGCTTGTAGCTACAATTTGATTTAATATACTGATTATAATTCTGATTTGTAAATGATATATATTATTTTTGGCGACCTTTTCCATTATCACGTCATTTCTTAAACTCGCGCTCTTTCATGAATATTAAACGCATTCACGGGACATTAAGACAGCTAAAAAAGAAAAAACATACGCCAAGTGCACAAAAATATATTGAACTTCTTGATTAAAAACAGATATGAGATAAATATAATTGACCAAGTGTATTCTTCATTACGCCAGTCACATAAGACAGACCGAAAGTGACTATAATTGTCAACTGGATTATAGTGAAGAAAAAACTTGGCGTGCCCGGGTCGCATTAATTGTAAACAGTATGCAGTGAAAACATTATTTCAACATAGTATTTGCATTATAAATTAAAATAACAGACATATGTATACAGATATAATATCATATATACGTATAACATAGTGATATAATTTGTGAGACATGAAAATATATTCACAAATAATAGATGTGATGTAAATTATGGACAAATATAATGTTTAGATATATATTTTAGAAACATTATAAATAACAATTTTTTATGTTCAGTAAGCAATTATTAACATCTTTTCTTTGTTGAATTATTGTTTTCGCATATATAGTGTATATTGCAGAATATTGCGATAGAACCAAGATTCTAGAATATTGCGACCCGGGCACACCAAGTTTTTTCTTCACTATAATCCAGTTGACAATTATAGTCACTTTCGGTCTGTCTTATGTGATTGGCGTAATGAAGAATACACTTGGTCAATTATATTTATCTCATATCTGTTATTGATCAAGAAGTTCAATATATTTTTATGTACTTGGCGTATGTTTTTTTTTTTTTAAAAAAAGGTCTTTTTAAGAGATTTTACCGCTTTTTGTAAATTTTGAAAACGTGATAATAATGTAGGAAAGAACCCCGCACCGCATACATGGGAAACTGGGGTCCGGTGGAATTTCTTGTAACTTTGAAATTTACTAGTTTTTGACCTCCTGAACAAAAAATGTTAATGTCAAAATCCAAAAAAATGGACAGATTTTTTGTTAAATAATGTTGAAGCTTAAAGAAACACAGTGTGAAAGACTGAAAAGTTGAAACATTCAAAACTGTATAAAAGCTAAATATTGCAATAAACTTGCCTAAAACTCATTACTGGGGGGTTTTTGGGGTCGCTGATTTCGAATTTGATATCAGTTTTTCAAAATTCAAAATGGCAGATCCAATATGGCTAATGATATTTTTTGAAATTCGTCTAATTCATTTGAAACTCGTTACTCGGGGGTTTTTGGGGTCGCTGATTCAGAATTTGAAGTTATTTTTGAAAAATACAAAATGGCGGAGCCGAAATGGCTAATGATACTTTTTGTAATTCGTCGAATTAACTTGAAACTTGTTATTCGGGGGCTTTTGGGGTCGCTGATCCAGAATTTGAAGTTATTTTTGATCAACCACCCTGCCCGGCCGCGTCCGACTGCCCGTCGTGATTAACCATCGTTTCTTTTGGCACCCATTTCAAGTCATGCCAACCCTGGTAAGCGCGGCGTTGATTGGCGTCGACTTATGGGCGAGAATGGGGGTCGCGATCCCTCCACCACCGACTACAACCAGCACGTCCGGCTCCGCGACGACCGCCGTGACCGAGGGGCTCCGCCGGAGGACCGCGGACGAAACCAGAAGGCTAGGGGAGTTCCTCGACATCGAACTGCCAAGATTCGAGGAGGTACACGGTCCTACACACCATGCCTCTCACCATGTCCGCGTTAAGCCCGGCACACGACCAATTAAGCAGAGGTATAGGCCCCGAAATCCCGCCATGCAAGCCGTCATCGACTCGGAAGTCGAACGCATGACGGAGGAGGGAATCATTGAGCCCGCGACCAGCCCCTGGAGCTCCCCTGTCGTCATAGTACGAAAAAAAA
>NW_017275271.1:280777-282730 GCF_001594065.2 Cyphomyrmex costatus | reverse complement strand
AAAAACAGATATGAGATAAATATAATTGACCAAGTGTATTCTTCATTACGCCAGTCACATAAGACAGACCGAAAGTGACTATAATTGTCAACTGGATTATAGTGAAGAAAAAACTTGGCGTGCCCGGGTCGCATTAATTGTAAACAGTATGCAGTGAAAACATTATTTCAACAAAGTATTTGCATTATAAATTAAAATAACAGACATATGTATACAGATATAATATCATATATACGTATAACATAGTGATATAATTTGTGAGACATGAAAATATATTCACAAATAATAGATGTGATGTAAATTATGGACAAATACAATGTTTAGATATATATTTTAGAAACATTATAAATAACAATTTTTTATGTTCAGTAAGCAATTATTAACATCTTTTCTTTGTTGAATTATTGTTTTCGCATATATAGTGTATATTGCAGAATATTGCGATAGAACCAAGATTCTAGAATATTGCGACCCGGGCACACCAAGTTTTTTCTTCACTATAATCCAGTTGACAATTATAGTCACTTTCGGTCTGTCTTATGTGATTGGCGTAATGAAGAATACACTTGGTCAATTATATTTATCTCATATCTGTTATTGATCAAGAAGTTCAATATATTTTTATGTACTTGGCGTATGTTTTTTTTTTTTTAAAAAAAGGTCTTTTTAAGAGATTTTACCGCTTTTTGTAAATTTTGAAAACGTGATAATAATGTAGGAAAGAACCCCGCACCGCATACATGGGAAACTGGGGTCCGGTGGAATTTCTTGTAACTTTGAAATTTACTAGTTTTTGACCTCCTGAACAAAAAATGTTAATGTCAAAATCCAAAAAAATGGACAGATTTTTTGTTAAATAATGTTGAAGCTTAAAGAAACACAGTGTGAAAGACTGAAAAGTTGAAACATTCAAAACTGTATAAAAGCTAAATATTGCAATAAACTTGCCTAAAACTCATTACTGGGGGGTTTTTGGGGTCGCTGATTTCGAATTTGATATCAGTTTTTCAAAATTCAAAATGGCAGATCCAATATGGCTAATGATATTTTTTGAAATTCGTCTAATTCATTTGAAACTCGTTACTCGGGGGTTTTTGGGGTCGCTGATTCAGAATTTGAAGTTATTTTTGAAAAATACAAAATGGCGGAGCCGAAATGGCTAATGATACTTTTTGTAATTCGTCGAATTAACTTGAAACTTGTTATTCGGGGGCTTTTGGGGTCGCTGATCCAGAATTTGAAGTTATTTTTGAAAAAATACAAAATAGGGGAGTCAAAATGTTACATTGACAAAATGAAAGGATTTTTTACTCACAGGTAAGTACGTCAGTACAGATCAAATAAGTTTAATGTGTTTCAGATGCAGCGACAACGGCGGCAACTATTTTGTATTTTTTGTTCAGGAGGTCAAAAACTAGTAAATTTCAAAGTTACAAGAAATTCCACCGGACCCCAGTTTCCCATGTATGCGGTGCGGGGTTCTTTAAATCCTCTAAAAATAAATGCAGATTCTATTTCTAAAATAGTTATCGGGACTCGGTCCCTAGATCTCGGTATCGGCTGCACCAATTTTATTCGGACTGGTCGCAATCGAAGGATACCGATGACATTATGTAATAAAAGTGTTTTTAGATTTTTGATTGGAATCTAAAGTTTGAAGATGTGAAAACTCGAGATACAGCTAGTGGTAGCGTCGTGAATTTGACAGCGACATGAACATATACACGATGACATTCAGGCATCAACCAAGCGATCATGTCAAGTCAAGCAGTTAAGCGGTCATATTTTTATTTTATGCACTTCGCGTCGCGTCGCGTCGCTTGATAATAAACATTAATAAAAATTAATATTAATATTATTACTATATGTTTACAATGCTTATTATTAATGATTATCATTGTTATATGTCTCTCTCTCTCTCTCTCTCTCTCTCTCTCTCTCTCTCTCTCTCTC
>NW_017275271.1:278346-280569 GCF_001594065.2 Cyphomyrmex costatus | reverse complement strand
ACTCGGTCTCTAGATCTAGGTATCGGCTGCACCAATTTTATTCGAACTGGTCGCAATCGAAAGATACCGATGACATTATGTAATAAAAGTGTTTTTAGATTTTTGATTGGGCTTTTAAATTCTGAGTAATTTTAATCTAAAGTTTGAAGATGTGAAAACTCGAGATAAAGCTAGTGGTAGCGTCGTGAATTTGACAGCAACATGAACATATGCACGCATCAATCAAGTCAAGCGATCATGTCAACCAGTCAAACGGTTATATTTTTATTTTATGCACTTGGCGTCGCGACGCTACCGCGTCGCTTGATAATACAGTTGCCAAAAAATGCAACAACAACATCTGGAATATTATTATTCTTTAATAATTTATTCGATTCTTTTAACGGTAAACAATATCAAGGTTTGAGCAGCATAATATCTTCGTCCAGTGGACATTTAGTTTTTTGGCGAAATGCTTGTGAAAAACTAAAAAAGATGAGATATGTTAATAAAGAAACTCATCAAGTTCCAAAAAAAAATCCTCCCAAATGTCTCGTTAATTGGAGGTGGACTATAAAAGCTGCAAAATCTATATGATACAAATGCTGGCTTCGAATCTTTCAATTTAAAATATCTCAACCAAGATCTTGCTGAAAATTTCTTTAGTCAAATTCGAAGTTATGGAAACGCAAATCCAACGCCCGAGCAGTTCCAGGGAACATTCAAAACTTTATTTATTTGTAATATTACTTCTAAACAGTCTATTGGATGTAATTGTAAAGATATTGATGAAGGATCGATATTAGCATTAACAGAATTAATGGATCTTAATGAATTAAATAAAAAATCACAAAATAATGAGATAAACAATGAAATTGACACGACTGAAGCAGACGTATCTCTCTCTTTGGGAACAGAGATATTCATAGATCCAAATAAAATTATTAATTCTATCAATCGCGCGCGCGCGTAACAAAATAGTACAGTGTGAAATATGTTATCAGTATTTACATAGTTCTTATATGTTACAATATGTTGGAAACGCTTTACAAATTGCAGAAATCAATTTTCACAATATCTGCCATGAATTAAAACTTTCCACAAAATTAATGAAAATATTAGACGAGCAATGTTTTTCAACACATACTTTTCATTGTACATCTTTAAAAGAAATATTGTTAGCAACAATAACTGAACAGTTCATTAGAGCATGGTGCACATTCATGAATAACATTTTATACGGAAAAATTATTAAAAATTTTAATAGTGGCTATATGTATAAACAAGCTCTAAATTTATCAATAAAATATAAGAAAAAAAGTAAAATTTCAAACAAGTACAATTTGGTATAATTATTTATTGAGCTATAATGCTTCATACAATTGTAATAAATGTTTTACATTTAAAGAATATGTTTTAAAATTAATTTTACCTTTTTTAAATTTGTGTTTGTGTGTGTGCGTGCGCGTGTGTGTGTATGTGCGCGTGTGTGTGTGTGTGCGTACATGCGCGCGCGCATACGTCTACAAACATCGTTTATTAGACGAAAAGGGCAATAAAATAAGGATAGAATGCATGGGCTTACTCCTACATATATCACAGTATAACCAGTAACGACAGTAGTTAAAATTCCAGGGTATAAAATTTCAATGCGCATGTGCAAGAAATCCAACTGACGATGTGGCGGCTTGGCGGCTTGTTCGCCAATTACGAATCATAACGTTCAATAAGGTCAAAGTAACCTACAATATTATTGTATAATAAAAAAGTAGAAAAGGAATATAAAGGTATCCTCTTAAAGGTATCCTCTAAAAGGCATTATAAAACGCAAAAATAATAAAAGAGAAATATTAAAATGGGTGGATATAGTTGCGCTGTGAAAGATTGTAAAAATGTGATAGGTACTAAGGGAGTTAGTTTTTTTAGATTTCCAAAAGATCTCGAAAGATAAAATTTACCAATCACACACACATACACTCGCACATATGTTAAAAAATTAGTAATTTGGATACGTTTTCCCTTTAGAGCTAAATTATGGTTGCAATTTTGTAATAGATGTATAGAAACAACTTTAGAAAAGTTAAATAATAATTATAGAATTTGTAGTGAACATTTCACACCATCAATGTTTTTAAATAATTTAAGAAATAGGCTTCAATCACATGCAATTCCAACAATAAATTTGTCAGTAAATGTGGAATCCTTATCAGTAAATGTGAAAGGTAAAAATTATATATTCTGTTT
>NW_017275271.1:277561-278151 GCF_001594065.2 Cyphomyrmex costatus | reverse complement strand
AAATAAAATAAACTTCAGCTGATGTTAATGTTTTACTATGGAATTACCAGAAATAAATATAAATGCAATAAATGTAAATGAGCCAAGTACATCTAAAACACATAAATATTTAGGAAAAGAAATGATTAATATTGACAAAGGTAAGTAATAAAAATATTCACTTTTTTATTTAATTTTTTAATTCTTTAATTTTTTTATTATTTTTAGAAGATAAAATAAAAAATGTTGAACTTAAGGATATCGAAATTATGGATATAGTTATGGAGATTAAGTTTGCGCAAACCGAATCAAAAGTTATCCTATAATACTCCAAGAAAAAAAAAAGTTAATATGCAAAAACATTTATCTTCAGAAGAAAATAAACAGACTAGAAAAAAAGATTGCATTTTATGAAACTAAAAAAAAAAAGTTTACATTTGAAGATTGGAATTCGCATTGCGACAAATTTCTTCCGCCACAAATAGCTACTTTTGTCAAAATTCAAGCACAACTTCATAAACAATCTAAAAAAGGTAAAAAGTATTGTAAGGAATTTAAACAATTTTGTTTACAACTTTACTTTTCTTCACCAAAAAGTTATAAATTATTAA
>NW_017275271.1:243308-274782 GCF_001594065.2 Cyphomyrmex costatus | reverse complement strand
CTCACCACATATGTATATAAAATACGCAATTTATTTTATATGAAATTTTATTTTTTAAGTATGTTTTATCACACTGTTTATAATTTTATAACGTTACATAAGTAATTAATAAAATATAATAACAAATAAATCTCAAAAATATTTATTATTTTTTGTAGTGTGTTATTTTTTAAAATATTAATATTTTACTTTGAATATTTTTAATTTTACGATATCTATTATTTGAAATTTGGCGCTTTTTCCAATTAAGGATATGGTTGTAGGTCACGTGTTTCGTAAACCTCAACATCAAAGGTACCGAAGCTTACTGTCGTTACTGGTTATACTGTGCATATATGATATATGAACGTAAGACGCCATATTGATTTTTTGGCTACGAAGTTCCATTCTGCTATAGTAGATGGCGCTACTAACGCTGGTACATGTTTTATGAATGGAGTTGACGGACCCTGCGTAGAACTTGAAGAACTAACAAAGAATAACGGTAGTGGCGCACGAACGAACACGAAAGGAAACGAACGCAGACGAACGCTGATGAGCGAACGTTGAAGAGAAGGGGAACGCAGGTAGCGCCCTTATCAGAAGGAGGGAACATAGCAAAGCGAGCGAAAATACAAAAATAAAAACGTGCATAGCGCGTACACTTTCCCTTTCCGTTTTCCTTTCGTTTCCCTTCCGTTTCCCTTTCCTTTCCCTTTCCTTCCCCTTCCCTTTCCTTTCCCTTCCCTTTCCCTTGCCTTTCCTATGAAGGACGAAAAGGGAAGAAAAAGGGAAGGGAAAGGAAAGAGGAACGGAAAGGGAAGGAAAAGGGAATGGTAAGATAAGGGAAAGGGAAAGGAAAGAGAAAGGAAAGGGAAAGGAAAGGGAAAGGAAAGAGAAAGGCAAAAAAAAGGGAAGAGAAAGGGAAAGGAAAGGGAAGGGAAGTGAAAGAAAAGGGAAGGGAAAGGGAAGAGAAAGGGTAAATTGTTGTAAAATGTATTTCAATCCTTTTAAATAATGGATATCCGCTGGAATTAATTTTCAAACAATTTAGTATACGAATTAAAAATTTGATACAAACTAAAAAAATTACTTCCACATTCAGTGATAACTCGGAAGAAAGTAATAAAGATTTAAATAAGAAAAAGTTCATCGTATTTCCATTTATAAATAGTGTAACATATTCAATTACTCATATGTTCAATGAATCAGTCTATAGTATTGATTACAGGTGTTTGAATAAATTGGATAGATTTATTAAAGTACTTAAAGATAAAAAAGAAAAAGGTAATAGTAATAATGTTGTATATAAGATTCCATGTGAGAACTGTAATGTGACTTATGTAGGACAGACAAAGAGGAAATTAAGTACTAGAGTAAATGAACATATATATAAATAATAAAAAACTTGATGCATCTAAACATTCAGTTTTAACAAACCATGCATTAGAATGCAATCATGTCTTTGACTGGAAGAATACGTGTTCCGGATTATCCGTGGCATTATAGATTCAATTGGAAAACGTTTCTAGACGTCTCTTCGAGGACATACGTATGTCCCTTTTGTTTTGCTCGGATAAATTTGGTACACGACGATCGTGCGTGACCAAAGCCATATTCCGCGATTCTGTAGGCTGTCGGCTCCTTATTGGACGCGCGGTAAACATGCTATAATTTCGCGCGTTGATAGGCTGATTAGCGAAAAGCCCGCAATTCCTTGCGGCGCATACCTTTCCGCGGATTTAGGCAGTGCGAGAGAAGAGACCTTACGCGACGGTCGTGTGTTCGCTAAATTCGTCACAGCACGTGTATTCGTAGGAGAAATAAAGTTAACTTGTGTCTGCATACGGCGAGTTATTCGATGCCCTCGAGAAACCCAGATCCCGCAATCCTTCCGATTAAAGATATTGCTCACAAAAAAAGGAGCGTGAACATTAATCGCAGTAACAAATTGGTCCTTCGAGCCGGATCTCTTTGAGAGCATCGCAACGTTCCTTAAGACACGGACAGTGCAGTGTGCTGTGACAAAATTGACATCAAAATTAGTGCAAAAGGGCTCAGGCTGTCGCGTTAGCTACGCGATTAACGTCGCCCTCAGTCTCTCTCTTCCTTCTCTCGCGCTCCGAATCGTCGCGTTACCACGCGCGGCGAACTCGCGCTCTCTCTCTCTCACGCGCGCTACGTATTATACTATTAGCGCGCGCTCTCGCGCTACACGCTAGCTCCACGTGAGGTTCCCGTGCACTCTCCCTTGTGAATACTACAACGACGAGAGTTCGTGTTAGTGGAATTCTCCGGAAGGTGAAACAAATCGCGAGTCCCTGCGGTACGCGCTCCTAGTCGCTCATACGCGTCAACAGTGGTTCTACGCCGTGTCAGATACACGCGCACAAAAGTATAAGCGGCGCACACGCGCGCCGCACTGTACTTAAACTTTGCACGCTACGTGCATCGCTGCAACAAAGCTTGCAGTCTATTCTGGTGGACCTTTACCACGCTTCTCTCTTGAGACAGCTACGTTACAGCCGTCATGTCCGAGGACTTACGGAGACTTCTCAGCGAGCAGACGACAACGATCGGTCTGATCAAGCGCGTAATCATCAATTACAAAAAGCTTCCCAAGGCAAATGTCACGCTCCCCAAAACGAAGGGACGACTCGCAGACTTGAAGGCGCATTGGGAGAAGATCCAGCAACTCCACGCACGAATCAGCCTCCTGGCCACAGCTGACGAACAGAAGACGCTACCGTACTTCCTCAACGACGACTTCTACGCTGCGGAGGAGGCCTATAACGATGCAGCAGATGCACTTCATGACGCGATAAGTAATTTTGTAAAAACGGACGCCCCTATTGGCGACACTAGTACTGACTCTTCCTTTCGCGACGCGAATAATCAGTCTTCGTTGCAATTGCCGCGTATTGCGCTTCCGAAATTCTCCGGAAATTTTGCTGATTGGGAGAATTTTCGGAGCACATTCGAGTCTCTTATCGCAGCAAATGACGCGCTGTCGAATGTAAAGAAATTTCACTATCTCAAATCAAGCGTTCAAGGTGACGCCGCGTTGCTAATAAATAATTTAAAAATCACCGATGCTAACTACAATTCCGCGTGGCAGTTGCTCCTAGACGAATACGACGATAAACAAGCGTTAATACATACCCACATTCATTCGTTCGTCAATCTTCCTAAGATGAAAACCGAAAACGTCCATGAATTAAAAAAGTTGCGAGACGTTGTGTCAGCTGCACTGGCCGCTCTTACAAATCTCGGGTGTTCCGTTGGTCATTGGGACGATCTACTCGTGTATCTCATTTCGCAAAAGTTTAGTCCGAGAACGCGACACGAATGGAGCTTGAAACGTAGCGAGTCGACGGAATCTCCGTCGTACAAAGAGCTCAACGAATTTCTAACGTTGCGTATTCGCGGACTTGCCGATTTTCCGGATCCGTCTAATGTCGCTTCCGATAATTCGCGAAGCAAAGCTCGCTCGACGGTCAATAATGTATCTGCAGAAAAATGTGTCAATTGCGCCGGAAATCACACTTTAGCGAAATGCGAAGATTTTTTGTCAAAACCTGTTGCACAACGCAGTGCCATCGTCAGACAAAAGCAACTCTGTTTTAATTGTCTCCGATCGGGTCACTTTCCGCAAAAGTGCCCCAGCAAATTCCGTTGTAATCGCTGCCGTCGTTTACATCATTCCACGTTACATTTCAATCCGGGCGAGGCTACTCCGGCACACGCCCATCCCGCGCCCGCATCACCCGCTGTCGATCCTTCGACACAGCAAGCCGAACAAAGCGCCGCTTCGGTCATCGGTATCGCGAGCGTCGCGCACATTCAAAGGGTACAAACGGAAGTCGCTCATACTCCGAGCGTGCTCCTCGCAACAGCATGGGTTGATCTTCACACTTCAGAAGGCCGTTCGTTTAAGGTCCGAGCATTACTCGATCAAGGATCGACCTTCAGTTTTATCTCCGAGTCTCTCTGTCAGACTTTACGCACAAAACGACAACGCGCTGAGCTTCACATAAGCTGCTTCGGCGAAAGATATACCGGTCTTGCGAAATCCAGCGTTTCACTACAATTAGCTCCCTGCGCTAAATCGGAACCGACGTTTCCGTTGACCGCGTACGTCTTTCAGCGCATCACCTCATATACGGCCTCGCAAATTCGGTCTCTCGCGTCGTGGCCGCATCTTCGCGACATTACGCTTGCCGATCCGAATCCCGCGAGTCGACATCCGATTCACCTGTTAATCGGAGCCGATCTTTATGGATCGCTGTTGTTGGACGAGATTCGTCAGGGTCCGTTAGGCACACCCACCGCTCAGAAAACCGCCATCGGCTGGATTTTATCGGGTCCAACGAATACTACCCCGCCATCAAGGGGCAACACACAGGTGTTACATTGCACGTCTGAATGCGACCCTAACGCATTACTCCGTAAATTTTGGGAAGTCGAGGAGGTTTCCGACGAGCCTCCTCTCAAGGACGAGGACGAACGATGTGAAAAGCACTTCGTTTCCACTCACGCACGCACGTCGCACGGCAGATACATCGTGCGACTGCCATTTAAGTCAGATTCCCCACTAAACATTGGCGAATCGCTGCAGACCGCTAGATCGCTGTATGCTCGAACGGAGAGTAAACTACAGTCTCATCCGGAGATTGCCACTCAATACAACGATTTTCTACGCGAATACCTCGATCTCGGTCATATGGAACCCGTCAAAGAAGGCGAGATCCCACCGTATACACCAGTATACATCCCTCATCACGCCGTTCTACGTGATTCCAGCGCTACCACCAAACTACGGGTAGTCTTTAACGCCTCGTGTAAAACTCGTGATGGTACTTCTCTTAACGATCACCTTTTGATCGGGCCGAAGCTTCAACAAGACTTACCCGCGATAATCGCTCGGTGGCGTCAGTGGCGCTTTGTATACAGCGCGGACATCGCAAAAATGTTCCGCCAAATTTTAATTGATCCGATCGACGCTGACTTTCAGCGTCTACTTTGGCGACCGACGCCGGAATCGCCACTACAACATTTTCGTTTACTTACCGTCACTTACGGATTGGCGTCCGCGCCCTACCTCGCGATGCGCGTTATCAAACAGCTCGCGATGGACGATGGTCCTGCATTCCCCGCTGCCGTTCCGATTGTCGAGCATTCGCTTTATGTCGACGACGCGTTGTTCGGTAGCGACGAAATTAAGGAATTGCGTGCCGCACGGGATCAACTGATCGGCTTGATGCAGAGAGGTGGATTTCAATTACGGAAATGGGCCGCGAATTCCCCGCTACTATTAGAAGATATTCCGGGTAATCAACACGAGCTCGCGGATCATTTTATCGCGGCGGACGAGGCGCTAAGAGTTCTCGGCTTATCGTGGCAACCGCACGAGGATTCCTTTCGTTTCGTGACAACTCAGCCTGTGCTGACCAGTCCAACACGACGCTCCGTCCTATCGTTTATCGCAAAACTCTACGATCCGTTAGGCTGGGCTGCTCCTGTTGTAATTGTCGCAAAAATTTTACTCCAGGAGCTATGGTTGCTCAAAGGCGACTGGGATGATCCAATCCCGCAGGAATTTGTACAACGCTGGCAGAATTACATTTCTGACCTGCCTCGATTAGATTGCATCCGTGTCCCCCGATGGACCGGACAACACAAAGACAATTTGTGGTTCGAGGTGCACGGCTTCGCCGACGCCTCCAACCGTGCATACGCAGCTGTCACGTATCTGAGGGTGGTTCACTCCTCGACTAATTTTCAAGTCAGCCTCCTCAGCGCGAAGACAAAAGTCGCCCCTGTCAAAACTCTCAGCATCCCTCGCCTCGAGTTAAGTGCAGTAGTTTTGTTAGGCCGGCTACTCCAGTGGACAAAAAAATCACTTGGCTTGTCACATGTTCCGATTTACGGGTGGACGGATTCCACTATTGTACTGTCGTGGTTAAAACAGCATCCATCGACATGGACCACGTTCGTCGCGAATCGCGTTTCCGAATTGCAAACGTCGCTGCCTTCAATTAGCTGGAATCACGTCTCGTCCCGCGAGAATCCAGCCGATTGCGCCTCGCGTGGGCTTTCAGCTGCAGAACTCGCGTCACATAAACTGTGGTGGTCCGGACCGCCTTGGCTGAAAAGGGCCTCCACTTCATGGCCGAAACATAATCCCGTTATGGACGCGACGAACGCCGCGCAAATTTCCGTCGAAGAACGAAAATCTAACGCGCACCACGTCAATGGCGAGCTAGAGTGGGAGCTTCTTCACAAGTACTCCAGTTGGACTCGACTAGTCCGAATAACGGCGTACGTTCGCCGATTTATAGCAAATTTAAAAGGGAGGACCGCATCCCTACCGACAAAGAAGTTGCCGATCGATGTTGCCGAACTACGCGAAGCCGCGCGATTTTGGGTTCGGCTCACGCAAAAAATTCACTTCCCAAAGGAGTGGAACGCGGTCTCTAATAATATTCCGGTATCTAAATCTAGTTCCCTGAATACATTACACCCCCTGATGGGAACAGACTCATTACTCCGTCTTGGCGGGCGGTTAAAAAATGCCGCCCTAGGATATGCCGAAAGGCACCCCGTTCTGCTGCCGAAAAATCGTGTTTCAGAGCTTCTGATAGACCAAGCCCACCGAGCAACACTTCACGGAGGTACTCAGCTTACGTTGCGTACTCTCAGACAAAATTACTGGATCCTCGGTGGTCGTGGTCTTGTAAAACGGCATATTCGCCAATGCGTGATATGCACGCGTTATTCCGCCAGAACGTCCGTTCAGCTGATGGGGGATCTGCCTCCCCCACGAGTAAATCCTTCGCCGCCCTTTTCTCATACAGGCGTCGATTACGCAGGGCCGTTTGGAATAATCTCGGTTGTCGGACGTGGTCAAAAAACCTCCAAACATTATGTCGCCCTGTTCATTTGTCTCGCAACGAAAGCTATACATTTAGAAACTGTAGAAGACTATTCTACAGCTGGCTTTCTTGCCGCCTTCTATCGCTTCGTTAGTCGACGCGGCCTCCCGACGCACATGTACAGCGACAACGGCACCAACTTTCATGGTGCAGATAAAGAACTTCGTAGACACTTCCGGTCAGTGTGTGCGGACCCTGCGTTAAAGGACGCCCTCACGCACGATGAAATACAATGGCACTTCATTCCCGCTGCCGCGCCTCATTTTGGAGGGCTTTGGGAGGCGGGTGTTAAGAGTTTTAAGTTTCATCTAAAACGAGTTATCGGATCGCGTACGCTGTCGAAGACCGAATTTGCGACTCTGCTGTGTCAGATCGAGGCATGCTTAAATTCACGCCCGATAGCTGCGCTAACGGACGATCCCAACGATATGTCCGCGTTGACTCCAGGTCACTTTATAATAGGCCGCCCTCTAGTCGCCGTACCGGAAGAGTCAGTGCTCGATATCAATGCCAACCGATTGTCACGGTGGCAACTCGTGCGAGCGATGCAAGAGCAGATTTGGCGCTCTTGGTCGACAGATTATTTGCAATCGTTACAAACTCGTAAAAAATGGTCTACGCCGCAATCGGCCGTAGCAGTAAACGATCTTGTCATCGTGAGAAATCCGTTGTTGCCCCCTTCAAAGTGGGAGCTAGCCCGCGTGGTGCAAGTGCATCCGGGCTCGGATGGATATGTTCGCGTCGTCACGGTGCGTACGGCAAACTCTCAATACAAACGTCCAATAGCTCAAATCTGCCATTTACCGGTATCCTCCGGGAGCGATGCATTGGAGCTAAAGACTCCTTGATAGTTGTACGTCAAATGCGACATCCTGTATATAACAGACTATATAATTATTTCGTTCATTATTATTGTTCAAGGCGCACTACAATTCTTCTATATTTTATTCAAAGTTGTACTTATTGAATTAACCAGCCGACGTTTCGCATCCTATCAATATGCGAGGCGGGCGGTATGTTCCGGATTATCCGTGGCATTATAGATTCAATTGGAAAACGTTTCTAGACGTCTCTTCGAGGACATACGTATGTCCCTTTTGTTTTGCTCCGATAAATTTGGTACACGACGATCGTGCGTAACCAAAGCCATATTCCGCGATTCTGTAGGCTGTCGGTTCCTTATTGGACGCGCGGCAAACATGCCATAATTTCGCGCGTTGATAGGCTGATTAGCGAAAAGCCCGCAATTCCTTGCGGCGCATACCTTTCCGCGGATTTAGGCAGTGCGAGAGAAGAGACCTTACGCGACGATCGTGTGTTCGCTAAATTCGTCACAGCACGTGTATTCGTAGGAGAAATAAAGTTAACTTGTGTCTGCATACGGGAGTTATTCGATGCCCTCGAGAAACCCAGATCCCGCAATCCTTCCGATTAAAGATATTGCTCACAAAAAAAGGAGCGTGAACATTAATCGCAGTAACAATACGAAAATTATGGACTCCGAATCTAATTATAATAAGAGATTAATATCAGCGACATTACATATAAAAGAACAGTTAAATAGTATTAATTTCAAAAAGGATACTGAATCTCTCGATGACATATATGTTCATTTGCTTAAACGTGTTTCTGACGATGGATAGAAATGTAAACATGTGGGTGGGGTGGAATGGGGGGTCTGGTTGACTGGATATGTATTGAATCTTTGTCACTAACGTGTGACCATCTGCACAGTTAGGACATATAGTGTGGTCGTAGTAATTTCGGATGTCTTAAGAGGAAATTGGTTTCATCTGTTAAGGGGTTTTTACGGCTGATGAGGACTCTGTGAAGTTGAAACGTACCGTATATTAATGTTATCATTATAATAAATTTATAGATATATTTAACAACCATTATTGCTCAATTTATTCTTGACCTGGGAGGTTTATTGTTAATTTTAATTTATTATTATTATTATTATTATTAGTAGTATTGTTGTTATATAAAAGTACTTATTTCGATAGTTGCTGCTGTACTGATACTGTACTGATGCATTTATTGTATTTACCTTTCAAACTACTTCACACAGCCAACGCGGTATGAGGCAAATACGTACGGGGCTCGCATATAGAAACGTTTCCGTTTATATTTGAAAAATGTTTGCCTAACATAATTATAATATATATATCGTTGTTTTCAGTATGAAATGCTCTTTAATTTTAATTATATAAAAATTTAATAACTTTTTAAAATAGGAGTGTGGGTGGGGTAATCTATAAATAAATAAATAAATAAAAAATTTTTTTATTATATTTCTAAAGTATATATATATACTCTTGATACCATTCAATTTTTATATTGGAAATTTTTTTGTCTCTCTTATATTTCGACGATATTTGTTTCGAAAGAAAAAAATCGATTTTTTCAAAGGGGTGATTTACCCTCTTAGAGTAAAATTCCGCACCTACAAAAATAGTTTTGTGTTACGGATGAACTACTCTACTTGCATACAGTTTCAGAATTTTTTGAATTTTTAAGTTACCTAATCTCCCTTGTTAATTGCATTAATTTGATATCTAAATTAGATAATTTTTTTTATCAAGAATATAGTAATTTTATCAAAAAATTTTTTCTTATAATTTGTTTTATTTTATTTATTCTAAAAACAGAAACGATCCTTTCTTTTTTTGTTTCAGAGTTGGGAAGCCGCAGATTCATCATCAAACTTTACATCTGATATAACTCCATTGATTTTAGCAGCACACAAAAATAATTATGAAATACTGAAACTATTGTTAGATCGTGGCGCGACTCTTCCCACACCGCACGATGCTAGGTATAGATTTACAAAAGATGTAAAACATATTTTCTTATAATAGTTCTATAATTGTAAGAAATTCGTGATCAAATTTATCGAAGCAATGTTTGTTGAACTATATAATCTTTTTGGTTATATTATCCAATTTATTATATTTTCATTTCTTTTTCCCTTTGGTTCAGATTTATCTTGTTTTGATTACAGATTGTTCAGATTCAGAGCCGCATGTTGTATTTAGGTTTTATTTGACGTTTACAGCTCTCATGAACATCATTTATCCTTGTTTAATATTTCATAAATGACAAGAATAAAATAATTCCAAGATCGCTGTGAGGAATTATTGATTATATTCATACTTTATAACGCACAAAAGTGCTTACTTTCTGCAAACCTTAACAGTAATAATAGTTCTGAATTGATTATTTTATTATATACCTTACATTTTAAATCAGATAAACTATAAAGTATTTAATGTCTCGAACTTTT
This sequence comes from Cyphomyrmex costatus, assembly GCF_001594065.2. Lineage (NCBI taxonomy): Eukaryota > Metazoa > Arthropoda > Insecta > Hymenoptera > Formicidae > Cyphomyrmex > Cyphomyrmex costatus. The sequence continues at coordinate 264,582 of NW_017275271.1, read as the reverse complement.
TTGTGCAAGATTATGTTAATTAATGTTTTCATCCGTATATAAACAAGTTTATTGAGATGAGAAGAAGCAGCACTGCTATTTTATTATTGTAGGTGCGGTTGCGATGAATGTGTCATGTCCAGCGAACAAGATTCCCTCCGACACTCGCAGTCTCGAATAAACGCGTACCGAGCACTCACTTCGTCATCTCTAATCGCGCTTTCATCAAGAGACCCGCTTTTGACAGCTTTCGAGCTTTCATGGGAACTGCGTCGTCTCAGCAAAATGGAGCAAGAATTCCGCGCTCAATACAACGTAATTATTAACTCTTACCTTTCTTCTTTGCAAGTCTTTTGAAACCTTTTAAACGATCGCAATTAAAATTACCTAGTTTAACCGTTTTTGCATTTTTATAAGATATTCTCCAGGATTGAAAAATAACGATGTAAAATTGTAGATAACTTATATATTAACAATAACGAAATTTTATTATATTTTAACTCTCTTTGTGCGTGCGTGCGTGCGTGCGTGCGTGTTGCCCGATAGGTATGATATAGATTTAGATAAAATCATATAGGATTTCTGTCTAATTTCTATAAATGACTGAGTTTCCACCGAGGATTCGAATCGGGTTAGAGTCGGGTCAGAGTCGAATCGGGTTAGAGTCGGGTCAGAGTCGAATCGAGTTGAGCGCTCATGCGGTAGAAACACCAAGCCTAAGTTTTCACCGAAGGTTCGAATCGGGTCAGAGTCGAATCAAATTGAAAGCTCATGCGGTGGAAACACCAAGAACCCTATCCTATAAAATTTTAGGGTTGAGTCCAAATGAGATTAGGTGGAAACACCAGATCTGTTTTCTGTGGCTGAACTAGTGTACACGTTCAGAACTTAAAGTGAGATAGGTTTATGTTTGGCATTTGTCGAAAACGAGAAATAGAATTCTAGTTCAGTTTAGTGCAGGAACAGAAAACAGACCAATCAAATCGAGATTATTTGGTAACGAGGTAATTTGTCAACAAAATACGAATCCAAACTGCGCTGTACAATATTCGAACGTGATCAAACGTATTGTGTTTGCATTATTTTGTAATAATGAACAAAAATGATAAAAAGAAGCCAACCATTTGGGATGGCAAAGAAACGGAGTGCTTTTTAGCAACTTTATAAGAATTGCAAGTGATAACATTAACGGACGGAAAAATTTCCGAATTTCGGAAATATTCAAGAAAGTAGAGGAAATTTGAGCGTATGTAGAACTTGATCGGTTCAGCCGTTACTAAGATCTAATCATCTCAATCCCCCGAAATTCTCAAATTCGCATAAAGTAGCCACGGCGCTAAGCCAAGCGATACTGCCGTGCCTCTTTTACGCGAAACTGAGAATTTTTCGGAGTCGAGATGATCAGATCTCAGTAACGGCTGAATCGATCAAGTTCTACATACGCTCAATCGACAGGAAATACTTAAATTGTATGATAAAAGTGCTTTTATTTTTTTTCTACGTGCCCTACGAGCGGAGATATCGCGACGCAAAGTCCGGATCTGTAAATTTTCATCTCATCGATTTTTAAGAAACGTCGTCATTAACATCGTCGACCAGAGAAAATGTCCATCTCGTTTTTTCGATAATAGAGGGCCTTTGACTTTATGTGTTATCTCACTCTATCAATCTATCATCTCACTCTATCTATCTATATCTAACCAGCAGACCAGTGTTGCATGCTGTATCACATATGACGCGCGCGCAATTTAACTCTTATAATTAAAAATATTATTCAATATAATATAAAATATTTATTATTATATATATAAATATAAAAATTGAAATATCGAAATAGAGATATGTACGTCGTTGAGAAAGTATAAGTGTCTACGTGTTTGATTTCGAGGAAGTGAGTGTCTAGGTGTTCGCCTTCGAGGAAGTGGGTGTCTACGTGTTCGTCTTCGAGGAAGTGAGTGTCTAGATGTTCGCCTTCGAGGAAGTGGGCGTCTACGTATTCGTCTTCGAGGAAGTGAGTGTCTAGGTGTTCGTCTTCGAGGAAGTGAGTGTCTAGGTGTTCGCCGTCGAGGAAATGGACGTCTAGGTGTTCGCCGTCGAGGAAGTGGGTGTCTACATGTTTGATTTCAAGCAAGTGAGTGTCTAGGTGTTCGCCTTCGAGGAAGTAAGTGTCTAGGTGTTCGCCTTCGAGGAAATGGGTTTGTTTGTAAGCAACGTCGTCGTCGTCGTCGTCGTCGTCGTCGTCGTCGTTGTCGTCGTTGTTGTCAGCTACGGAGTGAGGAAATGCATTTTGGAATTTTTGGCGCAAGAGATAAATGTGGTCGCGATAGGTAACTATAAATCTACAATATCGATCGCTGTGACCTGTACGATCGTTAAAGTCGAATTATTAAAAGTCTCGGCAATAACAAAGGATTGAGGTTAGAAAATCAGTCACATCGATAGCATAGACGAACACGTAAGTGAGGTTAGAATAAATATCGATCTCTGCGATCTGTACGATCGTTAAGTCGGATAAAGATTCTGAGCAATAACGAAGGATTAAGATTAGGAAATCTGTTACATCGATGGCATAGAATAGACGAACACGTAAGTGAGGTTAGATATTTTCTGCTTTATTAGACAAATTCTCTGCTGTAATTCCGCTGTAAGAATACAAATTATTTTCTATATAATTATTTTCTTTTTACAGCATTTGGTTAGGTTACTTATTTACCGAGACACTACCGTGTCTCCAGATCTGTTATTTATTTGTTTGGTAGATACCTTAATTTGTATTCTCTTTTCCTTATATAATTATTTAAAAAATTGATTCTTTGTACTTTGTTGATAGGAAAAGTCTGAAAAGAAGAAAGGTATGGATTTAAAAGACTCTTGCCTTTTCTTTTCCCTTCAATAAATCTAAAGATAAAATACAGCACAAACAATCAATTCTTTTATAATAATAAAGATAAAACTTATTTGATACAGTTACTCAAAACATAAAATTACTTGGTTTTAGTATTGAAATCTTCAAAACTTTAAATAATTATCTAATAATAAAATATATTAACATGTAAAGTATAATAACTGATATATTATTGAAGGTGCCAGTTCAAAGTGAACATTCATAAAATGTATATCCTTTTGTTGCATATGTACGTAATAATGATTTAACAACACATGTACACTAGTTGTTTATAATAGTAAGTTTATAAAGAATTTTTTGGATCGTAACTCTGTTTCTCTCCATTAGTTTTAAATTTATTGAGCTTTATTACAATCTACATTATAATAGCAATGTTAAATCATTATTACGTTTATATGCAACAAAAGAATATATATTTTATGTATGTTTACTTTGAACTGGCACCTTCAATAATATATGAGTCATTTTTCATGGTAATATTAATGGTACTATTTCATTATCTTTCAATGATAAAATGTATTACGTTAAAATAGGCAATTTTGTATAAGAATTCTTTTAAAATTAATATTGATGTTTTGTGATTTATTTTTAAAATGTAAAAAACTGTTTTATATATATATACATATATATATACTTTATATATATAATTTAATCTCTCACCTAGAACACTATATTTGATTCAAGATTTTGGAGTGTAAGTTAACTAGTTTTCAATCACGTATATCTTCATAAGTATATGTTTACAAATTATTATTCTAATTAATAATTAATATCGTGAAGAAGGATTGTTCTGATATAATCAATTTCGTAATAACATTATACCAATGAAATCTATTACATATAATCAATGATCAAATACGCTAATAAACGTAATTTCTGAAAAAAATGATTGAAATTATCTAAATATTTATATATTTTGCAGGTACACAATTTAGAAGTAATTGATCAAAATGATGTTCAATTTGGAGGAGGAAATACCATAAAACGATAATAATATAAAGACATTAGATCCGAGTACATTGAAAGTTCTTGATGCCAGTGCTATAATCTTGGATGTGACTAATGCAAAGCTTGTCGACAATAATGTTGCCCTAAATAAGAGTGGTATCAAAATAGTTGACAAGTGCAGTAGTACATTACAATAATAAAAGTACATTAAATTCTGAAGGTAATGCAATGCAACCGACACTTTCGACGTTAGAAAACAAACTGATATATCATTGAAGATGCTAGTTCAAAGTGAACATTCATAAAATGTATATCCTTTTGTTGCATATATACGTAATAATGATTTAACAACACATGCATGTAAAGGATGATGGGTGGATGGAATGAATATGCTTGATATCTCTTACAAATATACTGTATTGTAAGTAAGCGTCGTGCGGCCATGTGCAACGGCCATACAGTAAGTATCTATGCATCTAGATGGTGCGTCGCATGCACCTTAACTCACGGTTCTCATGAGCCCCTTACGGCTAACTTCTAACTACCTAACATCCCCCTTTTTCTCTAAAAACCCAGAGTTACTGATTTAACCTGTCTGGTTGTTTTATTATTCTGCCACTCCTTGTTGCTTTGGGATTTCGCGAGCTCAAGTTCTCTTGTTCATTATCTCTATCACCTACCTCTGTATCGCCAGACATTGAATCACTACCTGTTGCTGTATCATACTCTGACTCCGTCTCATTTTCACTACTAATCACTGATTCTTCATTCACTTCACTGTCTAGCTCTATATAACATTTACTTGACCTCCATTCTACATCATCCCCTACGGGTTGAAACAGGCAGTTGTTCTCATGTAACTTTTTGTTTCTAGCATGTTTTACTACTCGTATAAACATTCTATTTCTTATAATATTCTGAACCACTGTCTGTTTTTACAATGTACGTTCTGTCTCTAACTTTCCGTATTACAACTTCAGGCAACCAGTTACCTTTTGGTTTTAATTGTACTACTACTTCAGTTCCGTTTTTAATATCAGGTAATGATTTATATTTCCCCTTATTATAATACTGTTTTTCCGTTACTTGCCCTTTATTTATCAGTTCATTATATCTCTCTCTATTTATTACTTTAGGCAGTAATTTATAACTATTACCAGGAATTGTAGTACGTAATTTCCTGCTCATAAATATTTGCGAGGGTGAGTAATTTCCTAACACAGACATATTTCTGTAACATAATAATGCTAAATAAATGTCCTTTCTATCCTCTAACACTTTTTTAAATATTTTCTTTGCTGTTTGTATGGCTCTTTCAGCCATCCCATTTGATTGTGCATACGTTGGCGAAGTACGGACATGAGTGAATTCCCACTCCTTTGCAAACTTTTCGAATACCTGTGACGAAAATTGTGGTCCTCCATCGCTTATCACTGTTAACGGTATTCCGTGTCTCGCAAATATTGCCTTGAGGACGTTTACTATCTTATTACTACTTGTATTACCTTCTAAATTCTCTATCTCTATGTATTTAGAATAATAAATCAATCACTAACAAGTATTTTTCTCCTTGTAGTTCAAATAAATCGCATCCTACTTTATTCCAAGGCAACGTTTTTATTTCATGCGGTATTAACTCTTCTGACGTTTGTGACTTTGCGTATTTTATGCACAAGTGACATGATTCTACCATTTGCCTTATTTCGTTGCTCATTGTAGGCCAAAATACTGACTCTTTAGCGAGAAACAAGCACTTTTTTTACACCCAAATGATTATAGTGTATTTTGTTTAACATTTCTTTTCCTAATTTACACGGTATAACTAAACTGTTGTTTCTAAAAACAAGGTTAACATTTAATGTTAACTCACTTTTATATTTAGCGTACGGTTTTACCGTATCCTTTAATTTCCTGTGGTTGTTCGGCCACCCATTCAGGATAACTTCTTTTAGTCTTGTAATTCTTTGTCTTTTGTCGTTTCGTTCTTGATTTCTTGTAATTTTTCTTCCGTGACATTTAATTCTGATATTACTAAACATACTTGTGCTTGTATCTCACTATCAAAGTCGTCGTCTGACTTACTGTTTCTATATGCGCGAGACAGCGTGTCTGCGATAATTAATTGTTTCCCAGGTTTATATTTTAATTCTAGATCATACTTTTGTATTTGTAATAGCATTCGCTGTAACCTAGGTGGACATTTACTAAGCGGTTTCTTGTATATAGATATCAACGATTGATGATCTGTTTCTACCACTACTTTATTTCCATAAATATATTCGTGAAATTTATTTAATCCGAAACATATGGCTGCCATTTCCTTCTCTATCTGCGCATATCTCTGTTGAGTTTCTGTTAATGCTTTAGAGGCATACGCACACGGTAAATTGTTCTGTAATATGACTGCCCCTACGCCTGCTTTAGAGCTATCAACTGAAATTATTATATCTTTGTTAGCATCAAAGAATTGCAATACTGGCTTAGTTATTAACTTATCTTTTAAGGACTCTAATACCTTCTGTTGTTCAGAACCCACGCAAAAATTATATCTTTTTTTAACAGATTTCTAAGTGGCGTAGTCTCACATGAAAATTTTGGTATGAACTTACTCACATACGTTAACATCCCCAGTATTGGCTGTACGCCCCTTTGTCCTTTGGCGTTTGCAATTCTTTGATAGCTATAATTTTGCTTTCGTCTAGTGAGATCCCATTTTCACCTATAATATGTTCCATATACTTAATACTGTTCTTGTCAAACTGGCATTTTACTTAAATTAAATTTGACTTTATTTTCCTTTGCCGTTTCCAACACTTTCCTTAGCCTGTTATCATGTTCTGTTTTATCTTTACCATAGATGATTATATCATCTATGTATATCTCGCATCCTTCACAATTTTCGAACGTTTGTCTAAACCTTTCTTGAAAAACTTCTGACGCTGATTTTATACCATATGGCAATCTCAGAAATTTATACCGTCCGAATGGTGTTCCAAATGTGCATAGATCTGAGCTTATTTTGTCTAGCGGAATTTGATAAAATCCACTAGTCGCATCTAAGGTACTAAATACCTTAGCTCCTGCCAATTTGGCAGTGATTTCTTCAAGCGTTGGTATTAAACAGTGTTCCTGCTTGATATTATTATTTAGATCTTTCGGATCCAAACAAATTCTCAGACTGCCATTTGGTTTGCGAGTTATAACTAGAGCATTTACCCAATCCGTTGCTTTGTGGAACGTTTGTGGAGAGATATTCGCGGAATTATACCTCGGTATGGTCGTAAACAATCCCATTTTGTCTATTACTTAGCAGAATTCATGTTAAAAAAAAAATTTGATACACATGAACGATTAGACGCTTTCTTCAATATAATGGCTGAGGAATACCCAATCTCTGACAATATAAATTCTGAATAAATTAAATAAACGGAAACATTTTGTGTACCTTATTCAGCAGGGAACTTATCTCATCGGAGTGCAGTAATATCCAAAAGTTAGGATTTATTAAAGAACTTTTTTTGTTAATAACTTTTCAACGAAGGACGAGCGACGGCTAAAATTTGTTCAAAGTCACTAGGGATCATGACCTTGAAAATATATGTCAAGGTCAAGGTCATCGGAGGGTGGTCCGTTATAATGCATAATTACCCTAACTTCTAACTACCTAACAATGCACACTATATGTTTAAAATAATAATGTTAAATCATTATTATTTCGTATATATGCAACAAAAGAATATATACTTTATGTATGTTTACTTTGAACTGGCACCTTCAATAGTATATGAGTCATTTTTCATGGTAATAAAGTATCCTCACAATATTAGTTATTAATTATAATAATAATTTGTAAATATATGCTTATGAAGATACACGTGATTGAAAACTGGTTAACTCACACACATATACTCCAAACTCTTGAATCAAATGTAGTGTTCTAGGTGAGAGATAGAAATAACAGTTTTTTAGATTTCAAAAATGAATCACATATAAGATCAGTATTAATTTCAAAAGAATACTTATGTACTCCAAAATATTGAATCAAATATAGTGTTCTATGTGATCAAAATAACAGTTTTTGTATTTTAAAAATAAATTACAAAAAAGATCAATATTAATTTCAAAAGAATTCTTATTAAATTGTTTTACCAGATTGTCTACTTTAACGTAATACATCTTTATTATTGGAAGATAATGAAATGGTAAAAAATCTTATGGCACCTTCAATAATATATGTTTGTTCGTGGAGTGGACTGTATAAATGAGATGATTAAAACTAATATTCTTAATCAACTTTTCGCTATATTTGGCTCAAAAATGAAAATATTCGGTTACATTCGTTAACTCGTGTGACTCGAGATGCGCTCGCGTGGTAGAAAAGAAAGTAACTGAAATTTGGCGCTGTAGTCACTAGGCAAGTCTGCCAATACAAAATGGAAACTAAATGAAAATACTCTAGAATACTGAACATTCCGCCCCCCATGAACTATCTAGTTCAATTGCTTTGAATGAGGAGTATCAATAGGAAATATAGCTAAAGATCTTACATTGCGTTTGTACACTCCTGTAATTGTTTTTATCGTAACGACACGAATGATGTTATCCTTTCCAGGATGAGTCTCAAGTACTCTGCCCATAGGCCAATTCAAGGGAGGTGAATTGTCTTCTTTGATTAAAACTAGATCGCCGACTGCGATAGTACGCGGAATTTGTGATTTCCACTTTGAGCGTTGATTTAACTCATTTAAATATTCTTTGTGCCAACGGTTCCAGAAATCACGCTTTAATTTTTGAATATGTTGCTGATAATCGATTAGTTGGAGTATGTATAAAATCTGACTCTGGTACGGAAAGTAAGGAATCGCCAATCAAGAAGTGACTCGGAGTCAGTGCAATCAAATCTTCGGGATTCTGTGAAATTGGAGTCAACGGACGGGAGTTTAAAATCCCTTCAATTTCTATGACTAATGTATTGAATTGCTCAAAAGTGAACAAAGTATTTTTAGCTATTCGAACTAGGTAAAATTTAAATGACTTCACCGCCGCTTCCCATATTCCTCCAAAATGTGGAGAACGTGGTTGGATGAACTTCCAGGAAACTTCTTGATTGCTTAACCATTTTGAAATATCTTGATTAAATGATTCGGATTTGATGAAATCATACAATTCTCGCAAATCATTGCTTGCTCCCACAAAATTTGTGGCATTGTCGGACAATAAAAGATGTGATTTTCCTCTGCGACAAAAAAATCTCTTCAAAGATGCACAGAAAGTTTCGGTTGTTAAATCACTCACCACTTCTAAATGGATTGCCTTTGATGCTAAGCATATGAAAATTGCTACATAAATTTTGACTTTGTTTCGATTGTAAAGCTTTCTCTCTTTAATAAAGAAGGGACTACAGAAATCTATCCCGACATTGATAAAGGGTCGTGAACTCTAGAATCTTTCTCTGGGTAAATCACCCATTTGATATGTTGTGAACTGAGGCCGCATTCTAAAACATATTGTGCATTCGTGTAGAATTTTACGAATTTTACTTCTGCCATTAATAATCCAATATTTCTGCCGTAGAGCATATAAAGTGGCCTGTGGGCCCGCGTGAGCTAACAATTTATGAGTACTTCGTATTAGCATGCTAGTGATTACGTGTTTTTCCGGCAAAATGATGGGGTGTTTTTGGTTGTAAGTTAAGATTGAATGTTTCAAACGACCCCCAACTCGCAAAATGTGATCGGAATCTAGAAAGGGATTTAACGACAGAAGCTTGCTGTGTTTGTTATAAGAATTTCCTTGACTTATGTAAGTCTTTGATCTCGCTTGTAAAGGTTTCTCGCTGAACAATCCTAATTATGCTACGCATTGCATGTTGCAGCTCAGACGTTGATAATTCTCCGTTTGTCTTACTCTTAGATTGTGAATTATGAATAAAACAATAGCACCAAGCTACTACGCGTTGCAGTGTGTTGACGGTTGAAAACCGATGCAAGACACTCCAGGTATCGTTATTGTTGCTGCTGATGAAAGTTCGTAGTTCTGGTACCTCTGATGTGCATTTTTCTTGATTTGGCCAGGTTTCCTCTTCTTGGCCAAGCCATGGTGGACCATGCTTCCATAAATGTGATTCCATGAGTTGCTTAGGCATTAATCCTCTCGAAATAATGTCAGCAGGGTTGTCCTTGGAAGGAACATGTCTCCATTCACAATGCTTAGTATGCTGCTGAATTTCTGTGATGCGATTTGCTACAAAGGTTTTGGGGCGATGTGGCGGCGTCCGAATCCATTGTAAGACTATTGTGGAATCTGACCATAAGATGATTCTTTGAAGTGGCAGCCCGAGAGCGTCACGCACAACTGTGAGCAATCGTGATAACAGTAACGCTGCACACAACTCAAGACGTGGAAGTGAGATCCTCTTTAAGGGAGCTACTCTGCTCTTTGAACACACTAGATTGATCAAACGAGAATCTTCTTCGTTTGTTGATCGAAAAAAGATGCATGCTCCATACGCCACCTCGCTCGCATCAGCGAAAGCATGTAATTGAATGTCGATGGGATCAGAAATACAAATTTGCCGAGGGAAGGCAAGTTGATTGATGATTGGTAGTTCATCTCGAAAGTGTTTCCATTGTGACAATATGTGATCAGGTACTGTGTCATCCCAGCCAAGATGTAATTTCCACAAGGTCTGAAGAAGTATCTTTGCTGCCACTATGATGGGACTTACTAAACCAAGTGGATCGTAGAGAGTTGCTGTATGGGACAGTATGATGCGTTTTGTGATTTTTGACGGCTCTGGAGTGAGGTTAATTTGATACACCAATAGATCCTGTTGCGGAATCCAACAGATGCCTAAAGTTTTTTGAATCTCCGTCAAATTCAATAACAGATGTGGATCGTTATTCTGATGAGTGAATGATTGCATAAATTGCGGAACGTTTGATGCCCACTTTCGAAGAACTAGGCCTCCACTTTCAAGCAGTTGTATAATTTCTTCTTTGAGTTTTAAGGCTTGTTCTAAAGATTGAGCTCCTGACAGTAAATCATCGACATACATGTCTCGACTGATAACTTCTGCGCCTCCTGGAAAACGATGTTGTTCTTCTTTCGCTAATTGCAAGAGAGCACGGGTTGCTAGAAATGGCGCTGACGAAGTGCCATAAGTAACGGTGTTGAGCTCAAAAGTGCGTAATGGTTCATCCTGATTGTTTCGCCACAGTATTCTTTGAAAGGGACGATCCTCCTTGTTGATCAAAAATTGTCTGTACATCTGTTGCACATCTGCTGTAAAAACCACCTTGTGAGTTCTGAATCGCATAATGATGTCAAAAAGTTCATTCTAGACGACAGGTCCTGTTAACAATGTATCGTTCAATGACAGGTCTGTAGTAGTCTTCGCTGAAGCATCGAAAACCACCCGTAGTTTTGTAGTGAGACTGCTACTCTTTAGAACTGCGTGATGTGAAATATAGTAGCAGCCATTGTTATCTGCTTGATTCACCTCAGTCATGTGATTCAGCGACTCGTAATCTTGAAGAAACTCACGATAAGCTTCATACAAATGAGGATCCGCGATTAGTCTTTTCTCTAAACTGTAGAATCTCCTTGTTGCGTTGTTGAAAGAATCACCCAGTGAATTGTTCTCTGAATTGAACGGAAGTCCCACGGAAATGCGACCGTTTTCCTCTCTCTTGAAAGTGTTCATGAAATGTGCTTCACATTGCTCTTCTTCAGGTGATAATAACTTCTTCGCTGGCAGCTCTTCAGTTTCCCAAAAACGCTGTACCAAATTGTCTAGGCTATCTCGTGAGAAATGACAAAGTAAACTATAATTAGAATTCGCAACGCACGCCTTGCCTGCTACAACCCAACCTAATTGCGTATTTTGTAAGATCATGGGTTGAGATTTTAATTTGACTTGACCTACACATAACAACTGATAAAAATGTTCCGCTCCAATTAATATATCTACCGGAGTAGGCTTATAGAATTCAGGATCAGCAAGTTGTACATTGTCTGGTATTCCGAGCTTAGAATGATCAATCGGTTGTGACGGCAACCATGTGGTTATGTTTGAAATGACTAATAGCCGTAGATTAAGGGAGAATGCATTGCTTCTTGATCTTATGATAGTATTGGTTAAATGTTTAATGTGTGAAAGTGAATTGCCTATGCCTTGAATTGGAATATTGATAGATCTCTTTGGAAGCTTTAACTTATCACACAACTGACTCGAAATGAAATTCGACTGTGAACCAGTGTCCAAAACAGCTTTGCAAGTATGAAAATTTCCTTCAGAATCTTTGATGTCTATCATTGCTGTCGATAGAATGACTTGAGAGGAATCTTTGAATCTAGAACTTGCGAAGTTGTATGTGATTGTTGTACTGTTTGCTCTGATGAGTTCTGATTTACATTATCTTTTATGTCTGTGTCATTAGTCTGTGTCTTTGATGGATGCAATAAAGTGTTGTGTCTTTTATTGCATTTCTTACAATTGCCAGCGTTGCAAGAACTGATTTGATGATTTGACCTAAGACAGTTGAAACAAAGATCAGCCTTCTTGACTACATCTACTCTTTTGCTGTGATCTAATTGTTTGAAGCTATCACAAAATACAATGTTATGATTTTTGCTACAGATACAACACTTTGATTGCGATTGTGCTTCCAACAAAACTTGACGAGTTTTATTGGTTCCCTTGCTACTATTAGACGTTTCGCTTGCGACTGCCTGCAACACATGACACTTGTTACGTAAAAATTTCCATAAGTCATTGATATTTGGCAATTCTGTGCCATCCAAAGATTTTTCCCACTCTCGATATGTGACTTTATCTAATTTAGAAGTGATCAAGTGCAGAAGCAATCCATTCCATTGATCTGTCGGCTGCCCTAACGCCTTTAAAGACTGAATGTGTTTTTGCGCTGTATCAATCAACGAGTTTAAGCTTGACGTGGTTTCCTTTGTGATTGCGGATAACTCAAACAACGCCCTAACATGATTCTGAATAATGATTCTTTTGTTGTTGAATCGCTCTGATAACAACCTCCATGCTATTTCGTAGTTCTCATCTGTGGAAGCGAGTGAATGTATTATTTGTGCTGCACTATCTAATAAACAAGACTTTAAATAATTGAATTTCTGCACTGGCTGAATTTTTGAATTGTTATGCACTAATGCCCTAAAGTTATCTTCAAAACTAAGCCAGTCTTCATACTTTCCATCGAACTTTGGTAAAGTGATGGATGGCAGTTTAATGTTTGATCCGACCTGTGCAGAATTCATTGACATATTTGATGCGGTACGCGCAATTGAATCGATTACATTTTTCGGAACTGAATTTCTTAGATGATTGTCTAACAATGATTGAGCTCTGGCAAGATATTCAAAATAATGTTCTTCGAATATTTGTTTGGATGCTTCGTTATCTGTGTCTTCAATTATTTCTATTTCTAAATGAATTTTCTCAAAATTTGTTAATAATGATTTTGCTCTTTCTAGACGCATTTTGAGCGCCTCTGCGTCAATATCTGCATTGTAATTATCTAAGAAATTCTTGAATCTCGTTAGCGCAGACTTAACTGCACCACGGCGCTTTTTCAAAGTGTTCAGATCTTCTGGCATTGTGATTTGACTTGCGTGATTACTGGAATATTACTAGTTCGTTGGACTTACCAAAGATGCTGTGATACTCGCTATGATTGTCTATTTCTCGTGAATGCGTGTTATTGCTAACCTACAAATGAGTTGATCTCCTTTCCACCACTCTAATTGCGATATTTCGGTGGGCGATCATTGATTCTTGCAAGCAAATTGTATCGAGTAGATACAACGGACAAGTAAACCCTAACCTCTTGATCGATGTCGAAAGATCCGTGCTCGTAGGACCAAAATGTTTGTTCGTGGAGTGGACTGTATAAATGAGATGATTAAAACTAATATTCTTAATCAACTTTTCGCTATATTTGGCTCAAAAATGAAAATATTCGGTTACATTCGTTAACTCGTGTGACTCGAGATGCGCTTGCGTGGTAGAAAAGAAAGCAACTGAAATTTGGCGCTGTAGTCACTAGGCAAGTCTGCCAATACAAAATGAAAACTAAATGAAAATACGCTAGAATACTGAACAATATATGAGTCATTTTTCATGGTATTTCATTATCTTCCAATAATAAAATGTATTACGTTGAAATAGACAATTTGGCATAAGAATTCTTTTAAAATTAATACTGATCTTTTGCGATTTATTTTTTAAATATAAAAAACTGTTATAGTTTGATCTCTCACCTAGTTCAAGATTTTAGAGTGTAAGTTAACCAGTTATCAATCACGTATTTCTTCATAAGTATACGTTTACAAATTATTATTCTAATTAATAATTAATATCGTGAGAAAGGATTGTTCTGATTATACCAAAAGAATTTATTATGTTTATTAGCATAGTTGATTATACGTATGTAACATTTTGACATTGGAATAAATACATATTCACTTTCATTGCATTATTTTTCAATAATGAAATGTATTATGTTAAATTTTAGAGAACATCGATTTAGACATACTGGAAAAATACTGTTCGGATACCATCACCAAGAAAGAGAAATCATAATAATTTCTTAACACTAAACATTAGAAAGAAGCATAAATGATGTAAAAGAAGAATATCTGTGCATTTTTATGTACGTTTATTATAAAGTTAATTATACGTAGTGTGTTATACCTGTGATATGATTTTAAGTTCGTTATTGTATGTTTCTTTCTAATGTTCAGTATTAAGAACTTTATTATGATTTCTCTTTCTTGGTTATAGTATCTGAACGGTGCTTTTCCAGTATGTCTACATTGACATTCTCTAAAATAATTTAACATAATACATTCTATTATTGAAAGATAATGCAATGGAAGTCAATATGTATTAATTCCAATGCCAAAACCTTTTAAATATACATAATCAAATACACTAATAAACGTAATAAGTGTTTTGGTATAATGTTATTACGAAATTGATTAACAGAACAATCGTTCCTCACAATTGATTAATTATGAATTAGAATAATATTTTGAAAATGTATACTTTATGAAGATACACGTGATTGAAAACTGTAACTCACACACATGTGCTTCAAAATCTTGAATCAAATATAGTGTTCTAGGTGAGAGATCGAAATAACAGCTTTTTATATTTCAAAAATGAATTACAAATGATGAGTATTAATTTAAAAAGAATTCTTATGTACTCTACAATCTTGAATCAGATATAGTGATCTAGGTGAGAGATCAAAATAATAATTTTTTATATTTCAAAAATAAATCACAAAAGATCAGTATTAATTTTAATAGAATTCTTATACCAAATTGTCTATTTTAACGTAATACATTTTATTACTGAAAGATAATGAAATAGAAATCAATATCTATATAAAAAAACCTTGGCATACATAATGAGGTATTCAAGTACATGTTCCAATTAGACTTACAAGGGGAGGGCACATCCAGCATATCGCCAATTGAGATGAAAAAAATTCAGGTGATTCTTTGAACAAAAAAAACGAATGCGTGTTTTGGGATTTTTCGAGATAGGGCCCTGATCGGTAAAAAAAAAAAATTTAATGTAAGTAAAAATACGACATTCATAATTAATTTAATTACAAAAATTATTTCTTATTTTTCATTATGTACCAATTCTATCTTTAAAAATCTAGATTGTCTACTTCAATCAATAATTTCTTCAACTATTAATAATGTTCCATTTATTTTTAATATTGGTTACTTTAACCATTTCATATTGTAATTTCATGTGTATGTTGATAACATTAAATTAACCTCGATAAATTTAAATTTAAATTAATTTACTGTTACCCTGGTAGAAATTCTCTATAAAATAATATTATATTATATTATATAATATAACGGTCAAAATCTAATGTACATAATGAAAAATAAGAAATAATTTTTGTAATTAAATTAATTATGAATGTCGTATTTTTACTTACATTAAATTTTTTTTTTACCGATCAGGGCCCTATCTCGAAAAATCCCAAAACACGCATTCGTTTTTTTTTGTTCAAAGAATCACCTGAATTTTTTTCATCTCAATTGGCGATATGCTGGATGTGCCCTCCCCTTGTTAGTCAAATCAGAAAGTTCGGAACTGTTGGATATAACTGAAGAAGAAGAGAAGGGAACTATTGTTTTTTTATCTTATTATTTTCTTAAATCTAATGACACGTATCATTTGTACGCCAAGTTAAATTCTATCTTTATAAACCCAAGAGGTACTATCCTTATGTTTACTTTGAACTGGCACCTTCAATAATATCTGAGTCAATTTTCATGGTAATAGGTATGTATAAAAGTAATGTCACAATTCTCTCTCCCTTCTCTTCTGCAGTAATACCCAACAGTTCCCAACTTTACATCTGATTTGACTAATACTAACACGAACATGTACTTGAATACCACATTATGTATGCCAAGGTTAATTTTTTTAAAAACCTACGTGATGTTATCCTCTTTTATGTTTAGTAGAATTACACCAACCTCAATTACTTAATCGGAATTGACTAATCATATTTACTGTTTAGTAGAATTTAACAACCTACTTGGTGTTATCTTTATAATTTAATTTTTTTTAAAATGAAAGCTATGAAGAACGTTTAATTCTTTAAAGAATTAATTACATAACTGGTACTTAGCCCTTTATTTTTAAATAGTTTTTTGTAGGACTATATTGTGTATATTAATATATTAACAATTTAACTTTAAATTATTTAAAACAGAATGATATCCAACCATAATTATTAAAACTTCGACTCACTGCATTTCTTCCCCCTTTTTTCTCCTCGACTCGCCCTACTACTTATCATTTTCACTCTCCTTCATATATGTACAATATATTTTTAAATCATTCTTTAAATCATTTTTTATATATATTTTTGATACATCTGTACTTTAACATAATATATTACCACGAAAGTAACTGATATTAAAATATCTATATAAATATACAATTTATACTAACTTCGATACATTATACATCCTCCCTCCTCTTCCTCTCCCTCCTCCCTTCCCCACTACTCATCTTTTTCGTTTTATTTCACTATCTTGTCATATAATATGGATTTTTCCCATAAATCATAAATATAAACTTACCTTTTAAAAAAAAAGGTAGAAAAAAGCGCTAAGAGTGGGTACTGCTGGTCAGAAAACCATTTGGGCCAGTTTCACCAATGTCAATTACTTAATCGACTGTGAAACTGACCAATCACATTTGCTGTTTAGTAGAACCATCTTTAAAAACCTACGTGATATTATCCTTATTTACTTAATTCTAATGACATGTATCATTTGTATAAAACAGTGCTCGGAATTAGTTGCACATTTCGGGCCGATTTCTGAGGCGACGCCTACTGTCTCCCCACTACCATTCGAGCCTCGACGGCCGAGCCGCCGACCGCTCACGTGACGCTGTGCCTCAGGAGCGTCGCGATACTTTTCAGTATGCTGGGAGTACACCTTCCGACAAATATCATTAAAATATTTTTTTTCTACGTGATTTTTATTTGAACAAATTTTTTTATTATTAGCATATTATGTATATATTCTATAATGATATAATTTTGACAATTATTACAGTATGATAATTACAATATTGAACAACAGTTTTCCACATCACCTCTGAGGTACTATTGTTGACGCGTTTTTTTAAAGTGGTTTCCCCAGTAGGCCTATTCCACTAAAAAAAAATAATGAAAAAGCTGATTAAGTATATAGCTCAAGGAAAGCAATATTCTTTAATGTTAAATATTTATAAAAAAACGAACGAGGATGAAACGGGAATAATTAATTTTCTTGAAATTTTAAATTTGACCTTCTGAGTCGTTAGCACGATTGTACTAGTAATGATACATCCACAAAGATTTTAGACGTAGTAGTTTGCATCATCGAGGATAATGATGCATCTTTTAAACATGAACGTTTTTCCGTTTTGAAAATGATGCATCGTTATCCTCGATGATGCAAAATGCTACTTCTGAAATCTCTGTGGATGTATCATCACTAGTACAATCGTGCAAACGACCCAGAAGGTCAAATTTAAAATTTCAAGTAAATTAATTATTTCAGTTTCATCCTCGTTCGTTTTTTAATAAATATTTAACATTAAAGAATATTGCTTTCCTCGAGCTATATACTTAATCAGCTTTTTCGTTATTTTTTTTTAGTGGAATAGGCCTACTGGGGAAATCACTTAAAAAAAACGCGTCAACAATAGTACCTCAGAGGTGATGTGGAAAACTGTTGTTCAATATTGTAATTATCATACTGTAATAATTGTCAAAATTATATCATTATAGAATATATACATAATATGCTAATAATAAAAAAATTTGTTCAAATAAAAATCACGTAGAAAAAAAATATTTTAATGATATTTGTCGGAAGATGTACTCCCAGCATACTGGAAAGTATCGCGACGCTCCTGAGGCACAGCGTCACGTGAGCGATCGGCGGCTCGGCCGCTGAGGCTCGAGTAGTAGTGGGGAGACAGTAGGCGTCGCCTCAGAAATCGGCCCGAAATGTGCAACTAATTCCGAGCACTGGTATAAAAGATTTGATATCATAAAACTGACAAACATCGTCTTAAACCGGTCTGATCGAAAAAAGAGTATTCTTACGTGAAAGAACGTTCAATTTTCTATAAGGTAACTTCTACATTTCATTTTCAAACTTGCCTCTCACTAATGACAAGCGAAAAGAGCGCTGCGACGAGAAAGCCCAAAAATTGGGTGGCCCACTTGGCATGGAATGCCCCATATGCATACAAAGGATACATGTCATTAGAATTAAATAAGTGTATAAGGATGGTACCTCTTAGATCTTTAGAGATAGAATTTTTAAAGACTAGTTAATTAAACGATATATTTTATGGAAAAAATCCATATTATATGACAAGATAGTGAAATGAAACGAAAAAGATGAGTAGTGGGGAAGGGAGGAGGGAGAGGAAGAGAAGGGAGGATGTGCAATGTATCGAAGTTAGTATAAATTGTATATTTATATAGATATTTTAATATCAGTTACTTTCGTGATAATATATTATGTTAAAGTACAGATGTATCAAAAATATATGTATATATAAAATGATTTAAAGAATGATTTAAAAATATATTGTTCATATATGATATAAATCACTTTGATCTCAATATCCTCGATTCAGTTTTTAGGTTATACGAAATCAGTTTTCTCATAAGAAATGGCAGGACACATACTGCTTTTTGATTGGTCAGTCATAACGTAATCATAAGCTCTAAGTCAGAAGAGATGGAATTTGGCCATCTCCACTCAGTCACGGACTACCGACTTATTACTATCTTATGACGCATTACTGACTCGCTTGCAACTAGCTTCTGACTTCTGATTTATGACTTATGGCTTATTGTAGAAGGCCCATTATAGATTGTCGTCCCGACAATCGGAACTCTCTAGGCTTCATGACCAGTTTTCTCGTTCTTTGACTGTACTGCTGCAACAGTTTTTTTTAGAGCCATGACCTGTCCGGAGCCAAATACCAATGCCTGAGGCCTCCTTCCTTTCGAGCAGGACCTCTCTTCAGTTCCTCCGCAGAGGGTAGCTAGACCTCCGGAAGAACTCATTTCGTGCATCCCCTTGTCACGTCCGGGGTTCTGGAAATTTTCCCGGACGCGGAGCATGCGTTCTTTGACAAGATTTTTATACGCAATTATGAGTTTACAAATCTATAGAGGTCATAGGCACAACAAAAGAATGTATTATATCGAACGGTACGATTTTAAGAAATACGACTTTATTAATAATTAACATATAGAAAGTAGTCGTTTATATCATTTCTGTATTTCCCTGTGACGTCCTGGACGGTTATCGCTCGTGGTTTTTTCCGCGAGGGCTCCACTGTGGGCGGTAGGTCCGGATGGTTACTCGGAACCGGATGGTATACAGGAGATTGCTCCTGTGTGTAACTTTTAAATTCAAGGACCCACGGCTCAAAATCGACCGTGCGTGTGTACTCTCGTACGAGGGTCCTGTATGCTCGTTCTCGCCCACCGCGGTTGGGCATCTACGGGGAATGCATGCGGTATTTAATTTTCCCTCCTGTATCAATGAGAGTAGCCAGGATTTATTCGCAACGGAAATCGAGAACGGGGTAAATAAATACGACTCTCTCAGGAGAGCAGTAACGGGGCCCGAGACTGGGCGACCGAGACCGCTGAGGAGAGGGACCTCCGTTTGCACGTAACAAGAGCTCACGAAGGCTAGAAGAATATCCTATGAAATAACGAGAGAATAAGAAACAACCGGAAAGGCGCGCGCGAAGTCACTATCAATTCTCTCCGAGGATGCTGAAACAGGGCCCGATGACTGGACGACCGAAACTGCAAAGGAAAGGTACCTCCGCTCGCACATAAAAAGAGCTCACGAAGGTTGGAATGATAATCGTTTCCGGAGGGAGAGAAACAGCAATTTTGATCTTCTAAAGCAAACCTACCCCGAATCAGCTGGCTCGGCATTTTTATTAATTTACAGTATTTAAAAATGGAAATTCGTATATTTTTAAGTTGACGGGGGCTCCTCAGGACTCCGCCCCTGCGTAGCATCGCTTACAGCACGAAAATCGCACGCGTTTATGGCTAGCGAGCGTCGCTAGTTTTTATACATAAGTTTTGTCTGAGTACAGTAGTTCTTTGTGTGAAGACAAAGACAGCCCAATGAATCTTTTATTGTTTACTTAAGCGTGAATTTTACATTTATCGTATGAATTTTTACAGAAATTTGAAAAGGTTTCAAGCTGTGATATGCATCTGAAGGATGTATCACTCTGACAGCTGGTGCATCGCTAGATTTTAAATGATTCATATATGTATATAGTATTCCTTATACCTTACGAATTAATAATTACACGAGTCTCAAACGGCGTGAGGTTATTCCTCCACCCTTATTAATCATTATCTGATGCATCGTTAGTAGAGTATATACACCAATTCTAGGCCAAATTTGAGTTTGAGCTTTTTTTGAGAAGTCAAATTTGAGTTTGAGCTTTTTTTAGTTTGAGCTTTTTCCCGTAAGTACTTTTGAGCTTTTTTTCCGTAAGCACTTTTGAGCTTTTTTCCGTAAGCACTTAATTTTGAATCAGGTTTACCAACATAAAACACTAAGTGAAGGGTATGACGTCACGGGGAGGGGGTATGACGGCGAGGGGTATGACATCACGGGAGGGAGAGGATGACGCAGTAGGGGATGACGGAGAGAAAAATGACGTCACAGGGTGCTGACGCATTCGCGCGGGAAGAATTGTGGTGGTCACCGTGGGGTAAATGGGCGCGGGGACCTCCGAACGCGGTAAGCTAACGCGCGCGGTCCTCCCCCCTCCGCGAGGTCCGTCGGGCGCGGTCCGGCCCCCACCGC
>NW_017275271.1:241544-243033 GCF_001594065.2 Cyphomyrmex costatus | reverse complement strand
CCAAAATAATAAATTTTTAGAAATATTTGAACTTGATGAAATATCTGACATGTTTTTCAATAGTACAGAGCCCGAAAGTAGTAACATTTTGAATAGCGAAGTGTTAAATGATATTGATAAGAACAAATAATAATAATAATAATAATAAAAATATAATAATAATAATGATAATGATAATAATAATAATGATAATGATGATAGTAATAATAATAATAATAATAATAATAAAAATAATGAAGTTCGTAATTTCTGAAAAATAAACAAAAGACAAACATTAATATGCGGTTTAGATGATTTTACAAATATAAGTATGAGTATAAATTTAAATATATTATACTTACATTTCCAATCCTCCGACTCTGAATCCTCAACAGGTGATTCTATCAAATTTATCACCGCATCTTTTACTCTTATAATAGTGGCAATGAGACACATAATTTCCCAATGAGATCTGACATGTACTAATTTGTGTTCCTGATAAAACTAATTTATTATTCTCATAAGTAATGTCAATAAAACCCTTTTGTAAATTCAAATGTCTCTGACATCAAGTATTGGTATGCGTCAGCACGTTGCGGTAACCGAGTTCACGATTGCGAAGTAAATGTGGAACTGATGAACAATGACGGGTTAGACATCTTTGCGCAGACTGATGAAAAGATTCTCATTGACATTTATATACTTAAAAAAAAATGCACCGTTTGCACTTATGCAGCTGCATTTAAAAATGCAACGTTTGCAAATATGCAGCTGCAACATTTTTGCAAAAATGCACGTACGGTGATGAAATCATTAGTGTAATTCAATATTTTAAAAATGCAACGTTTGCAAATATGCAGTTACTAAGAAAGAATTTCGCACAATACACATTTTTAGACACATACGGTGATGAAATCATTAGTGTAATTCGATATTTAAAAAAGCAACGTTCGCAAGTTCTGTTTAAGATTTTATGCAAAAAGACACGTCCGGTGATGAGAGCAGTAATGTAATTTGATACAAATGCGACGTTGCCAAATTCCACAGTTAAGAGATGCATTGTTGCCAAATAGATTGATATAAAACGCAAAGATTTAAACGCATCGTGTCATTAGTCAATTAAGCGACATGGAGCGAGATTTGATACAACAAGCTAACCAGCTTAGTACCAGAGAAGAGTACATCGCGTGGGAACAGCGATGCGACGATTTCATCGAATCTCTGGAAGAACAGAGTTGGATCAAACGCCCGCGATTATCGATCGGTAATAGACAATCAGTGATCGCACGTATCGCGCGGCTTGAGAGTTTGAAGGATTCAGTGCGCGGACGATTCGTGTACGTGGGCACCGGACATGGACTCCGATGGCGCGAGATCGAAACGGCGTTCGAAAGCCGTATTCTAACGGGCGCGGTGATAAACTCTAATCACATCGACCCTCGCCGATTCCTCGAAGACGCGAGTGAAATTGTGCTCGAGCGTGTGCAGTGTGTTTTACAGAGATATGACT
>NW_017275271.1:238690-239832 GCF_001594065.2 Cyphomyrmex costatus | reverse complement strand
CTTATGACGATTCACTATCAGGCTATCGTTTTCGCCGCGATAATAACTGCATATCGTGGTTCGCGGATGAATTGAAAAATTTAGCACATAGTGTGCAATATGTAATTTCGACCAATGTTCCCATGGATTTCACGCAAGATGACTGGCGAAAATTCAACAACGCCACGCACTGTCATGTGTGCGAGGAACCGTTCGCGAAAGACGCGAGCACGCGATCACTGCCATCTCACCGGGCGATACAGAGGTCCCGCGCACTCAAATTGTAATTTAAATTATAAAGATTCGCGATGCATACCCGTCTTCTACACCGTAGTCTTTCATAATTTAACCGGTTACGACGCTCATTTCATTATAAAGGAAATTGCTACTGCCTATGAAGGACACGTTGATCTCTTACCGATAACTAAAGAAAAATATATCTCTTTTACTAAACAAGTTGATGATACTATAGATGATAAAAAAAATTGTATACAATTACGTTTCATAGATTCATATAGATTTCTCGCTTCTAGTTTAGACAAATTATCATCTTTTCTCAGCAAAGATAAGCTGCGGGTACTGCGACGCGAATTTTCCCATTTATCGGAAGAAAATTTTAATCTTTTAACTCGAAAAGGTATCTTTCCGTACGAGTACATAGATTGCAGTGAAAAATTGAATGAATCATCCTTGCCGCCTCGCGAGTCATTCTATAGTTCATTGACAGACGGCACGGTATCCGAGAGCGATTACGCGCACGCTGTCAACGTGTGGCAGCGGTTCTCCATCCAAACGCTCAGTGAATATAGCTACCTATATCTAAAAACGGATGTATTGTTGTTGGCCGACGTCTTTGAAAATTTCCGCGACAGTTTCCGCGACGCCAAGTTTTTTCTTCACTATAATCCAGTTGACAATTATAGTCACTTTCGATCTATCTTATGTGACTGGCGTAATGAAGAATACACTTGGTCAATTATATTTATCTCATATCTGTTTTTGATCAAGAAGTTCAATATATTTTTATGCACTTGGCGTATGTTTTTTCTTTTTTTAAAAAAAGGTTTTTTAAGAGATTTCACCGCTTTTTGTAAATTTTGAAAACGTGATAATAATGTAGGAAATTTAAATCCTCTAAAAATAAATGCAGATTCTATTTCTAA
>NW_017275271.1:231674-236455 GCF_001594065.2 Cyphomyrmex costatus | reverse complement strand
TTATATATTTTATTTACACGAGCATTAATAGGATATTTAATATACTTTTATGTATAATATATAATTTATATAATGTTTAATTTTATAATGTATAATTTATAATTTATAATTTTATAATACATTGTCTTTATGAATCCACGAATTGTGATTTGTCAAGTCCCAACCATTTCACATAAACCTCGTTTCCTCTTTTACGCAACACTTTTTCAACAAAGTATACATCGGGATTAGCGACGCGATGCAGTTCGTATTTGTAGAATTCTCCAGCTATGAGCTCTCCGCGGGAATCCTCCAGTAGATACGTCATTGGATTAGTTTGCTGCACTTTGATAATTTTAAATACCTCCGTGGTCCAATTCGGTGTGAAACCTTTTTCAAATATTGTCTTAAATTTGCTTACGCGTACCGCATCGCCTACTTTGAATTTTGCAGGACCCGCGATCTTTATCGCATTATACACCGTGCCCAGGAGTCTTTCGGCGATCGCGGGGGTAACGTCAGCGGGTCGCATGCCGATAGTGCGATGCTTACGCGCGTTGTAATCCGACAC
The DNA here is from genome assembly GCF_001594065.2 of Cyphomyrmex costatus. Classification (NCBI taxonomy): domain Eukaryota; kingdom Metazoa; phylum Arthropoda; class Insecta; order Hymenoptera; family Formicidae; genus Cyphomyrmex; species Cyphomyrmex costatus. The sequence goes on along the minus strand of NW_017275271.1, from coordinate 235,905 downwards.
GAGACGCGGCAGCATTTCGATCCATTTATAGTTTCCGTTGTATGTAAACTGTTTCCACATGTCATTCTTCAATGTACGATTGAATCGTTCGACGACCGTTGCCTTCATTACGGAATACGTAGAATAATGATTGATGTTGTGCTTCTTCAAGAGTTTCTGCACATCCGAGTTGTAAAATTCTTTTCCTTTGTCAGTCTGCAAATTTTTCGGACATCTTTGGTCGTCTCGAATTATTTTTGCAATTGCCCGCGTCACCTCGTTCCCGCTCTTAGCTTTGAATGGCATGGCCCATGCATGCTTACTCAGCACGTCGATGACAGTGAGAATGTAGTGGTAACCTCTGTCGAAGCGCGTATACGGACGCATCTCGACTACATCCGCTTGCCACAGATCATCGTATCCGTGTACTATGACACGTCCTCGCGGGAAATTTCTTCTCGCCGGAGCATGTAATTCCTCTACCAGCGATCGTTTCTCAGACATTCTTCGCTTCTCGAATCTTCTTTTCAAAATCATTTAACATAATTTGCACGTTATTCTGGAATAAAGTTATCTTTCTTTCAATTTCATCAAGACAATCTTTCAAATCTTGAACACTCTGTTGCACGTATCGTTTGTTTGCTGCGTCAGTATCATCCACTGGTAGCGCTAAACGTCGAATCTTACGCAACTTTGCGTCAAAATCGGCTGCAACTCGACAAAGAGCGTTATCGCGAACGCAATTTCTGAACAATCCACGCCACTGATAGTGCGATTCGCTTCCTCCTCCGAGCGACAGTCCAAACTTATTGTTCGGCATTTCAATGTCGACTGATCGACATGTATAGACCATGATCAATTTATAATCAGTCCAGCTTCGCGAAGTTCTTCGATAATCGATAGAATCTCGTTGTCGTGACCATTGTGACCTGCCTGACGCGAGGCTTCGAAGACGGTCTACAAGTTCGTTGGGATCGTCCCAGTGTACGTGATCAATCCTGTTGTCGGTTAATGACATGGCGCACGGCAAATCGAGTTTTTTCTTTATACCGGTCCTTTTTACCCAACACCAATGGTGCGATGATGTTATTGTACTTGTGTCCCTTGTTACCCAATACTTGATTACCAGCGTTATGACCACGTGGATAAGCGTTTGTTGTCAACAGAATGCTCTTGTAAGTCTGTATGTCATCATCAATGCATATACTTTCGTGTGGAAATTTCATAAAGACCAATTCGTACAGTCCCGGTGTTCCATAGTATCTTTTTCCATCTATAATTATGTCGTCGTTTTTGCTGAAGGTGATACGTTTGTCACCGAGCATCATTCCCTCGTCGCTAAAGTAGACTCCATACACGACGTCTATGTTGACGGCTTTCTTTCCGCTCAAGACCGCTTTCAGATATCTCTGTCCCAACGGACCATAGTTTGCATGCAGTTTTTCTTGCCCCTCGGACGTTTGAAGCAGATGTCGGATGGATGTTACAAGCGGTTCATTGGCAATCTCGAATACTTCTTCGACGGATGGAGCGTGGTCGTACGATAACTCGCGCGATCCTGTTATTTCAGACATTTCGTTCAAAGTGGATGGTACAGTTTTCGATCTATTCAACGTTGATTTTACAGGTGTAGAAGCCTGTATAGGACTATCGTACGAATCGTTCAGTCGTTTTCGCTTCGGTTTCGGTTCCTCGTCTTTCTCCGAAAAGAATGTTTCAATGTTGATAGGATCCTTGGACGATTCAACAGTGTTTTCAACAATTTGTTTCAACGGTTCGGTAATAGGTTTAAAGTGTCTCTCCAACGCGATCTCCTCATCCATTTTACCAGTCTTCAAAGCGCGATACCTTTTACGAATTGAATCGCTCGTTTTCGCAATCTCCATGGCTATCTTCTCATGATCTTTGTTGCTATCCATGTTGCACAGTCAGCGTATCGATGACAACTGACTGCTTCATAGTACCGCAAGGTCATTAAATCCTTTTCTGTATCGTTTGTTAGCAAGCGCACTGTCCTTATCAATTACGAGAAATCCATACTTTTGCTGCCAACATTTACGACACAAATCGCAGAAATCTTCGTATAGCATGTCGGTATTGACATGATCGTTGTACACGCGTTTCAGGTTGGTTCCATCCTGCTTAAACAGAATCAACAGATTTGCATTGTCACGTATAAGATGCTTCGGTATCTTCGCATAAGTCTGACAGAGATAGAAGCAGTCAACGTTCGCGTGGCGACTCATTGCAAAGTACTCCCTTATCGCGTCTTGCTTGTCGCATGCCACGTCATCAAAGATAAAGATTGAATTCGGAAGCGCCTCGCTCGGTGGAATGATCTCGCTGTTATTGGAGAATGTAAAATAGTTTATTTCTTCGATCGGTGCTAATAAATTTTCGAGATATCGATATTTTGGTTGTTGTAGAGATTTCGAATAAATGTATACGTTTTCGAAGCGTACGCCGTTCGGGCTCTCCAACAAACTTATCAGTACATTCGTCTTGCCGCAATTCGACGGGCCGCAAATGATTGCGCGAATAGAACTCGGCAGCATGTTGCCATGCTTGCGCATCTCTTTATTGGTTTGCATTTTACCATCGAGATTCGTCACTTTGATAGACTGCGACTGGTGCACGAACCGCATATATTCGCGTTACACAAGAAACTGGAAAAGATGTCGCGACCGGGCATATTTATAGAGCTACGTAGAGCGTAATCGCTCAGTAATCAAAATGTTTCTCATCCTGTCGAATGATTTAACCTCCAAAGAATTGGAATATATACCGAAAATTGTTTTACTGCGAGAGTTTGAGAATTGTATAGATCTTCTATGGGATAGACTACCTGAGCATATACGAGCCGATTCGGAGGTACAACGACACCGTCGGTGTCTGAAGCATTACAATTTGCCGATTCATCAAACGCATATCGACGGTTCAGCTCCGTTTATAAAGAATTGTAGCGAATGTCATCGAGAGGCAGAGGTTTGTTAAATAAAGCGATAAACGCGCTTCCTTTCGAACTGCACATTCCCGGTTACCAGTTTTGTGGACCGGGAACGCGTTTGGATAAACGATTAGCTAGAGGCGACAGAGGTATTAACCCATTGGACACGGCGTGTCGCGAACACGATATAGCGTATTCGCACAACAACGGTCTCACTGAACGGCACGCGGCTGATAATATACTCGCTGAAAAGGCGCGGAAACGCATTATCGCGAGAGATTCGTCTCTCACAGAGAGAGCCGCCGCCACAGCTGTTTGGGCGGCTATGAAGGCTAAAACGAAGATAGGTATGGGCTTTAAAACAAAGAAGTGAAAGAGTAAGAGGATGCTTCCGATAGCGAAACGCGGCGATATCCTGCCTGTTCTTCCGCTGCTGGACGTCCTCGGGTCATTGGTCGGTGGAGCGGCGGGAGTCGCCAAAGCTGTAAATGATAGCAGAGCAGCGGAGCGTCAGCTGGAAGAAATGCAACGTCATAATCGCATCATGGAAGGTTACGTTGTTTATCTCGCTCCCTACAAGCGTGGACGAGGAGTAGTAAAGAGAAAAAAAAAACGTCGATGAGACGTTTAAAATACCAACGGATGTAACTACCAACGTGCAACTGCTACAACTTGCAAAACGTATGCGCATTTCGTATTTCAGAGGTATCTTTATGCGTACGACATTACCGGTGGAAGGAGTACATCGAAACGAGAGCGGTATCATGAATCTAGACAACGCAGAGGGACCCGGTACGCATTGGGTAGCGTACGCGAAAAGGGGGAATCGTGTCATATATTTCGACAGTTTTGGTAACCTCCGGCCGCCGAAGGAACTCGAGCGATATCTAACAAACTGTGTAATCCAGTACAATTACATACCTTATCAACGTTACAATCAGAGCAATTGCGGACAGTTGTGTCTACAGTTTCTACGGACGAGTGATAAACAATTTAAAGACTGACATTGCGCGGTTTAACTCAGTATTCGTTCAAACATGTCGCTGACGTTTACGCTGACGGGCAAAAGTAGCGTTCTAGCAGTGAGCTATTTTCCGGCGGTAGATTTGAGCGATGGCGATTACGAGCTCGGTCTAACTGACTTTGAAACGTATTATACTTTACCGAATGTAAATTCAACAAACAACAAGTTTTATTTCGACAATGAGGAAATTGTGATTCCCGAAGGATCATACGAACTGCGCGATATAGAACGGTATTTAAAGCGCGAAATTTTACGTTCTCGTGGTGTGAAGAGTAAGGACG
>NW_017275271.1:221752-231527 GCF_001594065.2 Cyphomyrmex costatus | reverse complement strand
ACGTGCCGATAAATATCATCAACGTAAACATTATTCGTATCGAGTGCAACGTGACCGCGGGTGCGTACAGCAACGACAAGTGCGTGCACACGATACTCGAGTTTTCACCGATTGTCCCACCAGGATATCAGATATCGGAAAGGCCGACGCAAATCATTTACCTTCCGTCGTACAGAGCATTACGGATCTGACGATTCGCGTGGTGGATCAAGACGGCCGATTGCTCGACTTTCGTGGAGAGGAGATTACCGTTAGATTGCATGTACGAAGACGACGGCGCTAACGTGAGATGCTTGTGCTGAATGAACAACCGAAAGAGACGAGAGATTTTAACGGAGAGATTTCATCTAGAAAAAGACTCAATGCGTCCAACGTTGCATTTTTAAAGTAGTTAGGTTTTATCGTACGAACTGGCTGATATCTTGAACATTGTCGGTGAGCCAATCTTTGACGATCGCATCGTCAAGTTTGAAATTCATACGTACAATCCATACGCCAATACAACGTTTGGATATAGCGACGAGATACGAATACCTATACAGCAGCAAGATTTATACACGTTGCCATGCGAAAGTTTTCTCTACATTGAAGGAAGATTGACTGTGAAGAAGACGGATGATGAGACGCCAACAACGCTTGGAAATAATTGCATAGCGTTCATGTTTGATGAAATTCTGTATGAACTCAACAGTGTGGAGATTGATCGCAACAGAAATGTTGGGATTACCAGTACCCTCAAGAATTATGTATCGTTGACGTATGACAAGTCTTTGATTGCGCTGAACGCTGGATGGGATTTTAGATTCGACATAACGGAAGGTTACTTTAACTTTTGCATACCGCTCAACATGCTGTTGGGCTTTTGCGAGAATTACAAACGCGTGATTGTTAACGTTCGCCATGAATTGATTTTGATACGAGCGCGCAACGATAACAATTGTATACTGGGAAATTCTGCGACGGTGCCGAAGGTTGAACTGATCAAAATGCAATGGCGGATGCCTCATGTTATGCTAAACGAGATCACTAAACTATCAATGCTGCGAGCATTGGAAAGCGGTCGTTATCTCAGTATGAGTTTTCGCTCATGGGATCTGTACGAGTATCCTCTGTTACAGAGTACGACGAAGCATACATGGGCTGTCAAAACGGCGACTCAACTCGAGAAGCCGCGTTACGTTATCTTTGCTCTTCAGACCGGTCGAAAGAATATCATGTCTCAAGATGCGAGCGTGTTTGACGATTGTAAATTGAGTAATGTGAAGCTTTATCTCAACTCAGAGTTTTATCCGTATGGTGATTTGAATCTCGATTTCGACCAAAAGAGATACGCTCTCCTGTTTGGTATGTACGCACGTTTTCGTAAAGCATATTACGGAATCGACTGCTTCGAACGCTGCTCAATGTACTTTCGTTTATCGAGAAAGGACCGTTTACAGTCATTGACTGCTCGCGACAAAACGAATCCGTCAAGAGTGCTACCGTGGATGTACGAATAGAATTTGACTGCAAGGAGAATGTACCCTCCAATACTACCGCCTATTGCCTCATCATACACGATCGTGTTATCGAATACTGCCCGCTGTCCAACGTAGTGAGCAAGATTATGTAAATTGCACCGTCAGCAGTTATCTCCAATTTAAGAGAGATTAACACTGATATGAGTGCAGTTTCGAATAAATGCTCATCACGATCATACCAACGTTTGTGGATCTACAAGGATTCGTCGTAGACAAGAAATTTATCGTCAAGGAAGTAGCGGTGCTGAGAAGAGGAACTGTTATCACACACTACATTTTTTCATGTCCTATACCATGGAATTTACTGACAAGATCCGACAAATCTTGCGCTTCCTGGTTGAGTGCTTATCACCATGGATTGCGATGGGAAGACGGGATGGTCCCGTACAGCATGGCGAAATGTCTAATCATAGAGGCTGTAACAGAAGACGATGAAGCTCTCGTATATGTAAAGGGGCTTGAAAAACGACAATGGCTATCCAATATACTCGATTGCGATAATGTAGTCGTTGAAACTCTAGATGCGCATTACGAAGATGTAGAATCCCTACGTAGCTTAGATGCATGTAATACGATACGGTATGGAAGACACGCTAAGAATTGTGCTTTGCAAAATGTATTTAAAATATTCAACTGGTGGTCGCAGCACCAGGAATAATTGTAAGATTTTTAAAATAAATGTAATATTTTTAAATAAATACGTTTTATTTCCGTTACTCGTATCACCCATATAATAGATATAAGTTAAATGTAGACTAGTAACTGTTTACAGTGTACCGATAGCGGTTCAATAGCTGTCTGATAGCTGTTTGAAAGCTGTTTATAGCAGTTCAATAGCTGTTCGATAGCTGTTCAATAGCTGTTCGATAGCAGTTCAATAGCTGTTCGATAGCTGTTCAATAGCTGTTCGATAGCAGTTCAATAGCTGTTCGATAGCTGTTCAATAGCTGTTCGATAGCAGTTCAATAGCTGTTCGATAGCTGTTCAATAGCTGTTCGATAGCAGTTCAATAGCTGTTCAATAGCTGTTCGATAGTTGTTAAATAGCTGTTTGATATATGTATAATTGCACTTCAAGTGCTGCAATGGATAAAAAAAATGCTGAAGTTTCTTTATGGAATCGTTTGAGCGCGATGTCTTCTCGTATACTTTTTTTAGCTGAGGTATACTTTTGAGATAATATATCTTTAACCGAGGCATTGCACTTTTGCATGGAGATACTGAACTTTTAAAATGTTGATGCTCGGTCTCTTTTCAAAATGATGTCATATTGTCACGTACATCATTTAGTATAAATTCGCACACAGCCCTGCGGGCCGTCAGTCTATCAGTCAGTTGTCAAGCAGCCAGTTTGTTAACTTGTTTCATTCACGTTTTTTTTTTACTTTTTATTTTTTATAATGGCCCGCATTAATGATTTAATGGATTGGATAAATTACATAAACGTGCAGGCACATCTACTACAAATTAAAAGTGATGAATTAATGATAGTGCGCTCAAATTACGGACAACGGTGACAAACGCGGAGCTGAAACACCCGATATGCTGTCTATGACAATTGACTTAAGCGCTGATAATCGTCTGACAGAAAGAATGTAAGTATTAAAGTATTAATTCAATAATTGATTAGTATTTAAGGTATATATTCTGCTCGACAGCATTAGTCTTGACTGAAATAATTTATTAAAATTTTCTCATTATACTTACAATGAGTTGATATATATTCTACTGATTCGCATTATTAACTTTATTTATATTCTTTTCTTCCAGACATGGTACTGCTGATGTCATAACTCAGATGAACAGAGTGTTGGATGTTATAATTACATCCACCAAAAAAACAGAGGCAAATGCTAAGAAAATTTGTTGTAAAAATGACGGGAGACGAAATGATGACGATGATGATGAAATTACTATTATCATGGAACATTGAGCTCTACATTAAAATTTCCAAAAAAAAAAAATTAGAGAATGATGAGGAAGCAACGGCGTGCGTGCGTGAGTGTGTGTGTACTGTGTGTTTGAGGATAAAGTAGGTAGAATATTAAGGATATAAGTTTATAAGTCAACCGTAGTATACAGAATAATCCAGTTTATATTCCATTATTTTTATATTTGGTTTATGAGCGAATATAGAAAAAAGAGTATTATAAATAGTGAAGAATTAAAAATATTTTTATGTGAATAAAATAAAATAAAATAAATAAACATAATAACTCTGTGTTTGCATTTATTGTCATTACTTGCTTCCTTCCATCCTTTCTTCGCGCGGTATCGCGTTACATCGCGACAGCATCATCGCGTGTCGACAACCGCGTGCGACGGCGGTATCGCGCTCGGTAAAATAAATAATATTTATTATTTCTATATGATAAGAAATAAGTTTGCGAGCGATCTTTTATTATTAATCAACCTTTTTAATTTATAAATTAAAGATAAGGGGACTACATACGCAGTATATAAAATTCACACAATTATAACAAGCACTGTGATCCAGCTTTGACCGTAAATGGCTTTCTTCTTCCAATTTATTATTGTTTATCAATTAACGGTCTTAAATAATATTCTAGTTTGTTAAATCACGTCTAGCCTGACAAAAGACGTTATTCTCCTACTTTAGATAAATATTGCGAAGAATATTACTACGTCGACCCGCCATCAGAGGTCTATAGATGTTCGCAACAATTCTCGCAAGTGCTGAGATACGCGTATATCTGTATATATAGAATCTAGATTAATATCTTAAACAGGCGTCTAAGGTAGGTTTCCATTACAATACCTTACTGATGAGTCCAGTAGTGGAAACCGGGACGAAACGCCAACTCGTGATATTCTTCGCAATCGTAATTTTCACAGATTTAGATTTAGATTTATCTTTACTTCAACGTTACATCGTTAAAATTTAATATATGTCTTTCAACATATTATTAAGATCCAATAAGATGCTATAAGCATCAAAAATTGTTAGATTGCTCGTCAATTTAACTAAGTGATATTACTGCGGTAGTAATTATGTATGCGTCAATGCTGAAAAACTATCAGCGTCGCGATTTATGGGGGGACTACATACGCAGTATATAAAATTCACACAATTATAACAAGCACTGTGATCCAGCTTTGACCGTAAATGGCTTTCTTCTTCCAATTTATTATTGTTTATAAATTAAAGAATTTGCGGGACAAAGATGCGATATATATAGGGCTCCACAAGCTGTTTTTTTTTGAATGTTTGATCGTTTACTAGGCTTAGAAGCCGATGACTGGCCAGTATGACCTTAACGTCAAATATGAAAGTCATTTAGAAGCAGTTTAAATAAATAAAAAATTGTACTATTGTTCTTAATCTTACTTTTAACGTTACCCAGAAACAACGACGTGGACGTAGTAAGTTCTGTTTCCTTTGGGGTGCTTGTTTAGCGTGAGTCCCCTTGCCTCTCACGTTTGGGGTGCTTGTTTAGCGTGAAAAACAGTTCAGCACTTTCAAAGACGTTTACATTTATGTCTTGAAGCAAATGGAAATAATTTTGAACATCTGCTATAAACAAGCACTCCAAACGCGAGAGGCAAGGGGATTCACGTCGTTGTTTCTGGGTAACGTTAAAAGTAAGATTAAGAACAATAGTACAATTTTTTATTTATTTAAACTGCTTCTAAATGACTTTCATATTTCACGTTAAGGTCATACTGGCCAGTCATCGGCTTCTAAGCCTAGTAAACGATCAAACATTCAAAAAAAAAACAGCTTGTGGACGACTTTTCAACATTTGACCTTGATTTGACCTTTTCAAGGACACTCGTACAACTTATGTGTAGACTTATATTCTGAACCTAAAATTTTCCGCTCTTTCCGAATCCGGTGCCAAAAATAGGGGTTCCCATTACAAAAAAAAGACTGACCTTCAAACGACCTTAAAAATTGACTCCCAAAGGTCAAAGTTATTATTACAGTTAGGTGATCGCCTTTGTCATGAGCAACTCTTGTCTGAACATTACTAAGCCATCAAAACTTGAAAACAGCAGCTTTTAGACGAATGTTTCATATTTAACCTTGATTAAACCTATTTAAGGTCACTCCAAAAATTTATAAACTACCATTTCTGACGTGAAATTTCCCGCTCTTTACGAATCCGGCATCAAAAATAGGGGTTCCTATTTAGAAAAATAACTTTGACCATCAAATGACCTTGAAAATTTACCCCAAGGTCAAAGTTGTTATTCTGTTACGTGAGCCCCTTTGTCCTGAATAACTTTTGTCTAAACATTTTTTTTTAATTCGGCTTAGCAACAGAGATATTCGGGTGCGTCGATTAAAATGAGCCACCCAATATAATCGCATAAGGGAATGCAGATAATAACGTATAAGAGGAAGAGAGACGGTAGGTATAGCACGGCGGCGGCGGAAGCGGCCCGCGCGCGCGATGGCGGCTGCGGTGGGGGCCGGACCGCGCCGGACGGACCTCGTGAAGGGGGGAGGACCGCGCGCGTAGCTTACCGCGTTCGGAGGTCCCCGCGCCCATTGACCCTACGGTGACCACCAAATTCTTTCCGCGCGAATGCGTCAGCACCCTGTGACGTCATTTTTCTCCCCGTCATCCCCTACTGCGTCATCCTCCCCCTCCCGTGATGTCATACCCCTCGCCGTCATACCCCCTCCTCGTGACGTCATATCCTCGCCCTGCTGTGACGTCATACCCTTCACTTAGTGTTTTATGTTGGTGAACCTGATTCAAAATTAAGTGCTTACGGAAAAAAAAGCTCAAAAGTGCTTACGGAAAAAAAGCTCAAAAGTGCTTACGGGAAAAACTCAAACTAAAAAAAAGCTCAAACTCAAATTTGACTTCTCAAAAAAAGCTCAAACCCAAATTTGGCCTAGAATCGGTGTATATACTCTACTATCATTATTAGTTTTAAGTTGCAATTATTAATTTTGTTGTACCTCTCGGTGCAACAAGATATTATTTTGGGATTCGATCCGCTCAAAGGGTTGGAACCCACGAGGAAAACGAGGAAAGTGGTCAAGGTCGTAGAACAAACACACACTGCACCACACTTTTATTAAAATAACCCCTTTTTATTTATTATAACGATTACAATTTCGAGTGGTTATTACCACTAGTTACATTTAACCCTTTATTTAATTGATATAATTACCCGATTAAAAGATTATACTTTGATTGTTACAATTTGAGTAGTAGATTACAATAGTTGAATTTAATTAAAAGAATAATACTCGGGTTAAAGTCCTCACTCGTGACTTAGACCGGTCGGCGACGCTCGTTATCGCGGATGTAATATGACTCAGTTCTTGCGACGCGCGTAACGTATCGTTACGTTTAGATGTATGACAAGACTCTCTCGCCGGTCCTTAGATCGCCTAATATATAGGCGTCGCGGTATCATCGAACTAGCGGCATGCGTGCCGTGTGCAATGCGGACTTCGTCCTCTTGCATTTCGGCAGTTCGTTGTCCTGTCGAAATGCAAGATTTGCTTTTTAGTAATAATTGTTCGATGTGCGTGCGGTCATTGCTTGCGTTCGATCAGTGATCGCTGTCCGCACGCGCTATGGAATTTGCAGCCCTGCATTTCCGCAAGTCGTTGCTATGCCGAAATGCAAAGGTTGCTTCGCAGTAATAATCTTGCATTTCCGCCAGCTCGTTGCTAGGCTGAAATGCGAGACTTAATTGTGGTAGCACTCGCGGGCTACAACAATTTATTAAAGGTTTTACTTCGATTCGTTGCGCACGTGCAATGTTGCAAGCGTTCGGATCGGCCGTGACGTCATTCGGCAACAGCGTGATCACGGTCGATCAGCTGTTGAGTCTATTTTCGGCGTTGCTATGACAACGCGTTCCGCTTTTGTGACGTCGCGCCGAAGCGATACTTAGAAATTTTCAGCGGACGTAACACCCTTGTCTTCTTTAGGAAGTTTGATCCTCTGGCCTCTTCTTTTGAGCCTTGCGCACTTCTCCCTTCCTTCTTCGGACAAGGGTAGGGAATTTAACGTTACTGCAATACCTTTGTCCTAAAGGACTTCTCCAAGTCCCTGCCTCGGCATTCGTCCAGCGTCCTGCGGAAAAACCGCAATTCAAAAACCGCAGGCGAGGCAGTCTTAAAAAAATCAATAGAAAATTAACTCTCGAAAAGTAGTAGTAGTAGATAAATGCAGGTGGGCTTAACTTAGAGATCCTATAATCAGAGTTTGGCCAAAGCGGGCCCAACTTCTGATTGGTTCTCTACCTTGGTCCATTCGGTATTCTTCGGATAGCTTCGTACATTGTCGGAAAATACGAGTTCGAAGATTAGCCTTGTCTCATAAAGGTTAGAATCTGTTCCGAGAGTCCGGGGATAAAGAAAATTAATGAATTACAATTGAATAATTCAACCAATTGATTAACTCGATTGGCCAGTTTCTTCTCTGAGACTTCAGAGCAATTTTTAACATTGTGGACATAAGGTTTCATAATATATATAAAAAAATAAATTATATTTTTTATCACAGAATATTTATTTATCACAATACGAACACAAAAAATAATTTATATTTTATGAATGGAACAAATTATAAAATAAATATTATATAACAAAAAGATTTTATATAAAATTTTTATGTAAGCGCAAACATAAAAACGCAATAAAAAACATATTTCTTTAAATAAATTTTTTCTTTCTTTTTATGTAACCTAATTCTTTGGTAACAAACTAGCGAATATTATTCTATAAAAACAGAAAATAATCTTTGAACATGCAAAACATTTTTTAATATTTCTTTTTTAAATTAAATAATTAAAATCAAATATCTTTTAATGTTAGAAAGAATTGTGCATTGCCATAGATTTACTGTTATAATATTTTTTTAATGTTAGACCTTGGTAATTAGTTTTAATTTTTAATCTAACTGAAGCAAATTTATTTAATAGTTTTTCACGTAATTTGTGACAATTTGGGATGTTGTTTGTTGGAATAAAATTAAATTGATTTATTAAAAACTTACGTAGATTGACATTACGCATTTGCGCAAAGAAACGTTTATAATGTCGAAAGATATTTTCTAGTATTAAAAACATTTTTAAAGTTTCCTTATTAACATAATATAAAGTATTTGAAGAAAAACGTCGTAATTTTACTAATCGTGAATACTGTGAAGTTGTTGCAGTCTTAGAGGCTACAGATGCTATACATTCATGGCATGTAATACATGTTTTTGTAACGGAATAAACACAATACCCTGCAATAATGTATAAGCAATTCATCTCTTTATTATTGTATGTTACAATATTATTGAAATCAAAAGGAGGAATTTTATGCATGCTTGAAGTAGAAACTATTTCTTTACAATTTTTTAGTAAGTTTTCTAAAAATCCTGAAAGATATTGACTATTTTCATTGTCATAATTTCCACTTGAAATAGATTTCATATACATGGAAACAGCTATTATCTTTAAACAATTTTTAAATTGTACACAATCAGGTATTACATTTTTTAGTCGAATTTGTGAAAACAAATTCTCAATACAATCCTGCGTGAAACGAGATGTTAAAATAAATTGAAAATTACGTTCATTTAGTAAATAATGTGAAATTTGGTAAATATCTAGAAAAGGGGAGCCCCCTCCGATGATCTTGATCTTGACATATGTTGTCAAGGTCATGACCCTGAGTGACCTCCCGCAGGTTTTAGGTGGCGGTCGCTGTCCGTTAAAAAGTTATTAATAAAAAAAGTTTCAAAATTAACGTATCATTTCTGCCATATATGTATTATAACAAGTACTATTTTACATCTTCTTCCGTTTAGAAACGTTAAACTTTCCACGCGAAGTACCTCTCACCTCCCCCAACCCCCTGCGAAGGGGCCCACGACTTCTACGATTATCCTGTTGCTATGATAGTACTGTCGGGACAGACCTCTGTGACGGTGTGGATGCGGTGGCCGAAGGCCGCCCCCTTGCACCCGCCCATGTGTGTGTGTGTGTGTTCCATTCGTTATATAACGATTATGAGTCTATTACTTGATATTTCACACACACACACGGGCGGGTGCAAGGAGGTGGCCTTCGGCCACCCCCCCGCACCCACACCGTCGACAGAGGTCTGCCCCGACAGTACAATCATAGCAACAGTACAATCGTAGAAGTCGTATGCCCCTTCGCAGGGGGTTGGGCCACCCCCTTGAACCCGCCCGTGTGTGTGTGTGTTTCATTCGTTATAGAACGATTATGAGTCTATTACTTGATATTTCACACACACACACGGGCGGG
>NW_017275271.1:213377-221737 GCF_001594065.2 Cyphomyrmex costatus | reverse complement strand
CCCCCCCCCCCCCCCGCACCCACACCGTCGACAGAGGTCTGCCCCGACAGTACAATCATAGCAACAGTATAATCGTAGAAGTGTGCACCTTCGCAGGGGGTTGGGGGAGGTGAGAGTTACTTCGCGTGGAAAGTTTAACGTTTTTAAACAGAAGGAGATGTAAAATAGTACTTGTTATAATACATATATGGCAGAAATGATACGTTAATATGTATAATTTCCGAGAAATGGTATGTTAATTTTGAAACTTTTTTTGTTAATAACTTTTTAACGGACAGTGACCGCCACCTAAAACCTGCGGGAGGTTACTCAGGGTCATGACCTTGACAACATATGTCAAGGTCAAGATCATCGGAGGGGGCTCCCCTTTTCTAGATATTTACCTGAAATTTTTATGACAGACATAGTTGAAATTATAAAACCTTTTTGCACTGGTTTAAATACATTATTTTTACCTATTTGCTTATCACTAAAAAGATCGATCATTTCGTAAAGAAAAAAAATACTATCATTATAAATTGTTTGGTTTTTTTTACCAAGCGCTAAAATCAAACATCTGGAAGTCATTAACGAAAACCATTTTGAAACTTTTTCAACAAACCATGCTGTTGTATAATATTCAACTGTTTTATTTTCATCTGCTAAAAATTTTAGCGAACTACTAACATCAGTAGAAAAGATATTTTTTCCTTTATTAACACGCATTTTATTAAAATTATCTGTATTTTTTATATCACTAATGCTTAACTTCGGTGTTAATAAAAATTCTAATCCATCTTGAGTTTTGATCAATTCATCGAAATGTTTTATTTCTACTATTCGTGATGGTAAATTATATTTTAATACAAACTTATCCGGTAAAATGAAAAACTTATTATTAATTAAAACTTGTTTTAGATTTTTTAATATATGTGGCACATCTGCGAAAAAATATAAAAATCGGCAAGAATTACAAGAATGTGGTATGCAATTAATAATTTCGGAATGGCGTCCTGCATATATTTCACAAGCTTTCCAGACCCCCATATTACCTGGACCCATATCGGATGTTACATAATTTACATGTAAACCAATTAATTCAGCTCTTTGTATAATCTGAAATACGATATCTTTTAGAACTAGACTATTAAAGGAATCTCCTGTAAAATAATAACCTACGATATGTTTCCAGCGACTAGCAGTGCCAACGAGCATGAATACTAAAGCATGTGTGGCATGTGTAACTGTATTTTGATCATTTGGAAATGTAATATTCCCTAAAATAGTATTTGACGAAGTATCAAAAACACGTTTTGACGTTATGCTCATTTCGTCATATACTAATCCACACTCTTTATCTATTTCACTAAACTTTGATGCTTTCAATTTTAAAAAATCAAAAAGTTGTGTAGAAATATCACTCGGAAGTTTAAAATTTTCTAACCTTTGTCGTAATGTCCGTAGACTAGGAAGTGGTATTTTTTGTTTACAAATCTCTTCATATCCAGCGACACCACAGGTAAATTTCAACCGAAGAGCTTGTTGAATGGTGTCAATTGACCATTTACGTATATTTTTTTTATTGGAAATCAGAAGTTCAATTTGATCTTCATGAAACAGCATTTGTAATGCTTCTTTGTATTTATCTTTTCTAGCATTATGCCATTGCAACTTTTTTTTTAATTTATTTAAACTTTTATCTCGGTTTCCAATCATCTTCTGCATTTTTTCAATTATTTTCTGTATCTATGAAAATATAATAATGTTATTATACTATTTACGAAAATTAATAGACTTACAATTAGAGATATTTTAAAGTTACTTTACAGACAATCTACATACATTTGGAACAATTTCAAAGTATTTAACATTAAGAAACTAATCTCAAGTAATTTTAAAATATCAAATTAAAACTTTTCATAAATATTAAATAACACAATCTATATCCAAGAAAATATTATAAAGAAAACTTAACATATTGTTACGCCCGCACGACCGAATTCGCGAACGTGAGCAAGCCCGCGCTCCCGCGACGCGGAAATGAATACACACGAGATTGCGGAGGAACACAGAACACTCTCTTTATTACGAACAGATTACAAAGCGATCAGAGAAAGACAGGAGCTGACGTTTCACGTCCGAACGTAACGAGTGTCAGTCCCAGACTTAGTGATTACAAAAGACATCGTTGTCAAGACAACGCGTTCTTCTTTTCGAAATTCAAAGCGAAGGCGATCCACCGGGCGTCGGCACGGAACGGGCATAACAATATTTTAAATGCTTGATGTTATTGGAGTAGTTAAAATTCGATTATATTTACTTTCTCAATATCATGATGTTGATTAAATTTTATTTGATGAGTTGCAATTTGTGTTTCTTGTACTGAAGATGTTGAAGGTAACTCATTTTGAATTGATAGTATTGAAGATGGTTGTACTTCATTTTGAATGAAAGATGTTGAAAGTAATTCATCTTGCTCATTTCGAATGGATAATACTGAAGATGGTTGTACTTCATTTTGAATGAAAGATGTTGAAGGTAACTTATCTTGCTCATTTTGAATGACAGTCATTGATTCTTCATTTTCAATTGAAAATTCCATTGGTAACTATTTTAATGAAAAGAAGGAAAAATCATTACATAATAGAACTAATAAATACATAATAATATATATAAATTTCTTAATATAATGATCAATATAACAATCAACAATATTTTCATAATAACGAAATTCACTTCTTCAGTTTTTTTTTAAATTGTTTTTTCGGTTATCCAGTGGCCAAAAATAATAGGCACAGCGTTTGGTTTCAATTTTGATTTTCCATCAGCTCGTTTTTCCCACATATCTTTGGGAAAATGAACCTTTAATAGAAAAGTGAGGTTAACTACATTACATACTAATTTTCTACTGTTGTTCTCCTAATTAGCAGAAAAAAATTCTTTATAATTTCTATCTTTATAAATCCTTATAAATAAGATTTTAATCTCACCTCACATAAACGTGTATTATTTATAGGTGTCCAATTTTTGACATTCATATTTTTAACCCACTGGTTTCGTTGCTCTATATTTCGTGGAAAAACTTTCAATATGTAATCTTTTTCTGACGAATTGTTACAAAAAGGAGCTGAACATCTGCCCATTTTTAATAAAATTGTTTGTTTATAACATATCACCATATGACCTTTTTCTGACACAGTGTCACGCTTTCTGCGCATGCGTAATACGAGAAAGAAGCAATATCTGTTATCTCCTTCTATCCGCCATCTTTGGTCCGCTTTGGCCAAACTCTGATTATAGGATCTCTAGGCTTAACTAGCCTACTACCGCAACTTAGATCCATAAGATTCCTTTGTCGCTCCCTGCTTGTTCCGTAGGTCATTCAGTCAAGCCTAGCCTCGTGTCACTTACCAGACTTATTAAACTGCTAACCTTCGCATTTTCTAGATCCTTGGGTGTCATAAACATATGTACCCAGGATCTGTATCTTTTACAGGCGAGTGCAGGACATCGGCACAGTAAGTGCAGGTTGTCCTCGCCTTCTTCTCCACATAGCCGGCATTCTTTCTGCTCCGCTAGTCCTAGGTTGAATAAATGAGCTCTGAGAGGCAAGTGTCCTGTCAGGAGGCCTATGCCGCTCCTCAGTTTTGGCGGTAACATTAGTTATAAAAAGCTACTGGTGATAGTGCAACCGTTAGTCTCAGTGCTGTGTAACCATATACCTATACATCTCTCAAACATATACTATTTGCTCTAAGACCATATTGAGAGATAGCAATAATTGTTCGGTTGAAGCAACCATATATTTGGATATTCTAATCGAATATTACTTATCGATAGAACTACGGTTGTGATAACCGTATGGATGGGCATATCTTAACAGCTACATTCAATGTAGTATCAATGTAATTTGAAGTCACATAAATTTCTTTTCCAAACAGAGAATATTGTAGTAACACCATAGCAATTTTTTCCGTGTTGTTTAAAACTAAAATTATTTCCCTCTTTTCGGTCAAAGCTATTCTCCTGAATTAATTTTATGGCTTTTGCCCTTTCGATAGCCAGTCTCAGGGACGAAATTCCTTCTAACTGTAAAGTTTTCTTTAAGAAGCCGTTTGACAACGCGGAGACAAACTGCGCGCAAGCTATCTTATCACGCACCAAATCCGTGCATTCCGAGTAAGCCAGCCGTGCCAATCCTTCTATATCAGCTCCAAGTGTTGCTATGCTTTCACCGAATTTCTGTTTTCTATTCGTAAACTATAATAATTCTGTGCCGACTGACTTTCTTCGAAATGAAGCTCTAATTTTGATCTCAGCTCCGCGAATTCTAAATTTTCCAAATTTACTATGCTTTCTAAAATTGCGCGCGCTTTCCCTCTAAAGCACGATGTCAAAACAGCGGCTTTCGTACTATCTTCCCAGCGGTTTGCGTACGCGATCAAATTAAATTGCACCAGAAATTCGCGCAGAGAGCCATTTCCGTCATAAATATCCGATTTTAATTTAATATTCGTTTCCGTGCGGAACAAAGCCGGCTGCACAACACGTTCACACGCACTCAAGGAACACGCACCACCAAGTGAGGGCTGCAAATCGTGATGTAAGACACGTAGATCACGCTCTCGTGCATCCGCGCCATTCCCATCACCTACCGAAAAACGCACGATATTACGAGTACACGCGTCCGCCGAACATTTCCATTATGGGAAAGACTTAACTGTGCGTTGCGAAGCTCCTCTCGCAGCTGCTGAATTTCAACGTCACGCTGTCGCACCGACTCAATGAAATCTGCTCTCGAGCGCCGCTGTTCCTCGCGTATTTACTGCATTTCTCGCAGAACAGCTTGAAGAGCTAATGCCGTCGGTGATGCCTCCTGCAGAGCAATCCGCGCCTCCGACGCGGCGACGCCTCTGGCGTCTGCTCCGAAGCGACTCGCTCAGCTGTCATCTCCGTCGCCTTCTATGTATCCTCCGATTGCGCTCTTCCTCTTGTAACGACCGATAACCGGATCATCACACACTACCGAGCACTTGATCGGACGAGCCCCCAGAATGTTGAATCTCTCGCGCGTTTGCGTCGTTTGTCCGCACACGCGTACGCGTAATTCCGTACCGCGTAAATAAAAGGAACACATGTTTAAGATAATACAGAAATACTTTATTCGAAATGTACACACACACGCACGCACGCACGCACGCACGCACGCACGCACGCACACACACACACACACACACACACACACACACACACACACACACGAACAGATCAAACGTAATCAGCGGAGAATCTTAGTGGCGATCGAAGCACGTCCGTACGACAAGACGTCTCTAGCCGAAAATATAACAGGCACGGTGTTTATTCCAACAGCTGAGCGATTCGTTGTCCCAGTAACGCGCTCCCTTGGAATGTTACAGGTGTCAGCAAAACATAATGATATATTATCATTAGATAAAAAATTTTAAATTTTTGAGTATTTTTTTTTAATATGGGTTGACTTTCATTTTTATGATAAGATCTTTTTCAGATATCACTAACTTTTTACATAATATATTATAAAATATATTATTAGATAAGATTTATACTTAAAAAATGATTTTAAAATATTATATACCGAAAGAGAGTGAAACGCGACGAAAGAGAAGGGTGATGGGGGTGGGTAGTAGGGGGAAGGAAAAGAGGAGGGGGTGCGGTGTGTCGAAGTTGGTGGTGGTGTGAGTGAAAGAAAAGTGAGACAGAAGAGAGGTGCATGTGACTGCGGAGAAGGAGAAGGAGAAGAAAGAGATATTACTTCATCTCTCATGAAAATGATCACTTTTCGACTTTGTATGTCCAAAATGGCTTGATCGATTTCGTATTTTTTTAGCTCAAATTACTCGTGGCGATGCCGCCTTTCAGGACATACAACGTTCGATTCAAAATTTTTTTTATATTTCAGTAGTTATGCACCTTCCAAAAATGGACTTTGGTGGCTCGGGATAAGAGAATTGCAGTGTCTTTCAGTTTTTGAACATGATCGGAGACACTACCGCGTCTCCTGATCTTTTTTTATTAAATTTCTTGAACAATAACGAAAAATAAAAATTAAGTTGTTCGATTCAAAGGTGCATTTATTATATTAAGTAAAAAAAATTTTTTCAAGATCATACTTTTTGAAACTCAAAGATCATTTCCATTTTTAAAAATGGAATTGCATAATATTTTTATACAATATGATTCCTTTAATTATTCTGCATATAACACTATTAAAGTAAAATGATTAAAAAATTTATATAGTTTATTTTATGTCAATGTGTACCAGAATAAAATGTGTCGTAGTAAAATTCAAACTATTGCATATCTCATGAATTTTTTTGACAAGAAATATTTTATAAATTAAGAATGCTAAAATTTAATAGGTTAGTCTAATATTACTCTCAGATATAGTACATATTTAGATATCTTAAAAATAAATAAATTGAAAATTTAAAGGACTCTTTTATATGTATAATAATGATCAATAAGTTAAACAAGGGCGAAGTAAGAGTCAAATTACAATTAAAGATCTAAATAACTCTGATAATTTATTCTAATATATCGCGAAGAATATCACGTAATTTTTGGCGTTTCGTCCTGGCTTCCACTACTGGACTCATCAGTAAGGCATTGTAGTGGAAGCCTACCTTATAGCCCTTGGTAAGTTATTAAATCGAGATTCTATATAAAGAGATATACGCGTGTCTCAGCACTTACCAGAATTTGCAAATATCGATAGACCTCTGATGGCGAGTCGACGTAGTGATAGTAGTGGAAGCCAGTAGAATAGCTAAGCGGGTTCTAATCCACTATGTATTAGTGCGTGTATGTATATGGGGTATGTGTGTGTGTGTGTGAGGGGGCAGAGAGGGGGAAGTGCACACGGATACAGAGCCGCCACCAGGTGGCGTTGGTGTCGCGCCGGGCCCTAGAAGAAAGAGGGGAGGGGGGTAGTACGTCACAGGGGAGGGGTCTGCGGGAAGGGGGACTTTGTTCCTTCTCTCCTCCCACCTATTGTCTCTCGTACCTATTGCGCTCTCTTTCTAACTCGTTGCACATCTCTCTCTCCCGCCTATTGTCTCTAGTACCTATTGCGCTCTCTTTCTAACCCGTAGTTCTCTCTCTCCCACCCATTGCAGTCCTGTAATTACACTATTGCGCTCTCTTTCTAACCCATTGTCCTCTCTCTCTCCCACCTATTGCAGTTCTGTACTTACCCTATTGTTCTCTCTCTTCCTCTCGTTCCGTTTCCTTCTCGCACGCGATTTAATTAAACAGATATTTTCGAATTTTAAGATATGACTAAGCAATCAATTATTTTTCAGTGTAACTCCTATCGAGCATACCGTACAATATATCGTAAGAATACACTGTAACCGTTTTTGTACCCTTTTTTTTGTACCCATTTTTGTCTATGGGGACGATGCCAATAATAACAATAGAGTTTATCTTTACGACTGCGACAAAATCGTCCCTTCGGAAAAGCTGAAACTTGTCGAAACATGTTAGAACGCGCTAATACTTAACTAGAGGAAAGGCCTGGGAAAATGGTAAGTTAAAGAAATATATGTTTAATGTACACATACATTTATTTATTTATTTATTTATTTACTTATTTATCATGCAATGCATGATATACGATAGTATCTGAAGCGTATAAAATCAATTCACATTCAATTCCTGAATTCTTATCATAAATAGTACGCAAAGTATTTACCGCTTCCAATTTGTCCATAATACAATTTTTACGTAAATAACTTATAAAATATTTACATTTATCGCTTACACTATTTATATATTGACACAAATCGAAATACACATGGTCAACACATTGTTCGAGTTCAAGCATAAAGAGTACGGTAGACGGTTTCATATACATGCACTTATCACATAAAGATAATTTCACTGTGCTCACATCACGTATTTTAACAAGTTCCATCACAAGGTCTTGAACTATCAATGATGATGGAGTAGTCGACTGCACCAATCGTTCGATATCCGCCCGTTTTTCAATGAACATCATCTACGTAGAGTGTGGCAGGATGATGCGATTGCCTCGGGTGTCACCAATCACAATTTCCACGTAGGACATCGGTCCCGCGACGATCCCGATCTCCAGAAATTTGTACGTTGCGGATGTTAGTGCAAATGTCCTCCCCATAATGTTACGTGTGCTGCAATAAAGAATAAATATAGAATATTTTCATAGAATATTTTCACAGATATAGAATATTTATCATAGATATAAGTGATATACTTACAATGCTTGTTGATTATACGTATCCATAGCGCTGGAGATTGCAACCAAACGAATTCTTGAAAACGAGTGATGCAGTGATGTTGCGCGAACTGCTTTTAAACCGTCT
>NW_017275271.1:201986-210770 GCF_001594065.2 Cyphomyrmex costatus | reverse complement strand
ATAGAATATTTTCACAGATATAGAATATTTATCATAGATATAAGTGATATACTTACAATGCTTGTTGATTATACGTATCCATAGCGCTGGAGATTGCAACCAAACAAATTCTTGAAAACGAGTGATGCAGTGATGTTGCGCGAACTGCTTTTAAACCGTCTTCCCTCCAACGTTACTGCTTTACTCATACCAAAAAGATTTTCTACCATTTTCTTTATTTCCGTAAAAAAGGAAATCAAGTAAAAGATCTCCTTTTGCGCCCCTACATTTGTGAATTCCTGATGCAATTCTAATACTTATTTCATTATTAATATTGTCAAGTTGTTGTTTGTGAACATAACCCTCTTGCAATTCTAAATGTCTTGGACACCAAGTTATGGTACGCGTTAGCACGTTGCGGTAACCGAGTTCACGATTGTGAAGTAAATGCGGAATCGATGAACAATGACGGTTAGACATCTTTGCACAAAATGGTGGAAACTAAACTCTTAACGAGTGTCTTCGAGTAGATTCTTTTCGACGACTGCAGTGGAAAACTAAATGTGACTGTTGAATCCGCCTGCATAAGGTTTTACTTGTCTAACGCTTATTGGATACCATTTTTTCTACAGACTTTTCAGTCACCCATTAGCGAGTTTGGTTTTCTTCTGAGAGAGGGGGATTTATCATTCTTTCCGAGCGATCTAGTTATGATTCATGTTGTTCTTACGCGAATTTTCATATTTTCACTTTTATTAGCTAGACATATCCGTCTAGACATGTACGTTCTTGTTCGAACAGGATTTACCCCTATCTGATTTACGATATTGTCCGAGATCAACGGTTCTCAGATTAAAAACTATGCTTTTGTATATTTTTTTTTGTTAACGAATAAAATGCTCTTAAACTAGGAATGTTAAGTGAGTCCTTCATTTTTTTTTTTTGTCACATTCGAGCGCTCTAGTTATGATGTATGTTATCCTTAAGTGAATCTTTAATATTTTCACTCTTCTTTTTTTTTTTTTTTTTTTTCACCGATTTCTCTTTTAATGGCTAGACATATCCGTCTAGACATGTACGTTCTTGTTCGGACAGAATTTACCTCTATCTGATTTACGATATTGTCCGAGATCGACGGTTCTCAGTTTAAAAGCTATGTTTTTTGTTTATTCGTCATAAAATCATAGATTCCACTGGACGTAACACTTAATGTGTGCGTCGACCAATGATAGTTAATCCTCCTCAACTTCGACTATGATTCGTTGAAATAAAAATATTCTCGAATTTTCATGAAATGCAACACCCACCCTTAGTAGCATATAAAAGCGAAGAGATCGGTATACACACTGTCAGTAGTCGAGTTGAAAGATTTTGAGAGTTTTATCGCGTTATACCAAGTCTTTTCCGAGTGTTCAATAATAGTGTTCAGTTCGAGTGCTCAGTGACAATTTTTTAGAGTTAATTTTTTTATTTTTTACCGTTAATTAAATATCGTTATTTGTCGTGTTTAAAATTTTTCACTCAAGAAGATGGAACCTGAAAATGTTCCATCAGAAGAAGAAGAATTTGGAAGCGATATTGAAGAAGAAGAATTAATCCTTAGTGATCGAGAAGAAGAGGAAGAAGAAGAAGAATCAGAACCAGAGTCAGATTGGGGTATATCTGATTCATGTTATGAAAGCGATAACGATATTGATACCGATGTTTCAAGACGTTTAGTGACACGAGCTGAAGTGAACACATTGGATGGCACAAATAGAGTGTGCGCAATCTATTTTTATTACACACCAACCAACAACAACAGCACTGAAAAAATTTGTGGACAATGTATTGTGAGAGTTAATGATTTATTTTCACGACTGTACGCCGTTCGCGAACATACCACTGCTAGACACTGGGATATCAGAGGTATGTTTTGCACGGAATGCAGAGGTGATCTGCACAAAACTTACCCGTGCAATCAGTGTCCCATTTGCACATCATAAAAAAAAAAGTAAACACGTGATTGTAAAAAAAAAAAACTATTTTAGTGAAAAAACATGGATCAAACGGAGCGAGATTTGATAGAGCAAGCTACCCTGCTTAGTACCAGAGAAGAGTACATCGCGTGGGAACAGCGATGCGACGAGTTCATCGAATCTTTGGAAGAACAGAGTCGGATAAAACGCCCGCGATTATCGATCGGTAATAGACAATCAGTGATCGCATGTATCGCGCGGCTTGAGAGTTTGAAAGATTCAGTGCGTGGACGATTCGTGCATGTAGGCGCCGGACATGGACTCCGATGGCGCGAGATCGAAACGGCGTTCGAAAGCCGTATTCTAACAGGCGCGGTGATAAACTCTAATCACATCGAGCCTCGCCAATTCCTCGAAGACGCGAGTGAAATTGTGCTCGAACGTGTGCGAGATGTCATGCAGAGACATAATTCTGTAAAAATAAATACAGTGTTTAACGGTGAGTTTGTATCAGGTGATAAACGTGCCAATAAAAGTGTGAGTACGAGAAACTATGAACTTTTTCGTTCGTCAGATTTGCAAGAGTGGTACGCGTCGCGCGTCGTCGAGCCAATCCTGGCATCGCTGGACGAATTCCAGGAACGTGATAGTGGGTGGACGCTATCGCGTATCCTCAATTTGACTATTAGTGTGAACAAGTACAATCCTCTGCACGCCGGTTGTGACATTGAGTTATCGAAAAAAATTACGGACAAGAGAGCGATTGTTAATGTGCAATCCCGGGACGATGCGTGCTTCGCGTGGTCGGTGGTAGCCGCTCTGCACCCGGCTAAAAAGCATATGGAGCGAACGTCTTCGTATCCGCACTACTCATCGGTACTCAATCTCACGAACATCGAGTTTCCGATGACATTAAACCAGATAAAGAGATTTGAAAATCTCAATGACATCTCAGTCAATGTTTATTGCATCGAGAACGAAATTCTTCCTCTTCGGCTCACCGACCGAAAGAGGAGCAAGCACGTCAATCTGCTATCTGTGGAGGATCCTCAGGATGAAAACACGAAGGATACGCGGGACAAAAACGTGGGGCATTTCGTCCTGATTAAGGATCTCTTCCGCCTCGTAGGATCGCAACTCAGCAAATCCAAGAAAAAGAAATACTTCTGCGATAGGTATGTATAATAATAATAATAATAATAATAATAACAATAATATATATATAATAACAATAATAACAATAATAATAATGATAATAATAATTTATTTTTATTCTTTTTTTCCAGATGCCTGCATTACTTTAGCTCAAGTGCTAAATTAGAGCTCCACAGCATAGATTGCGGAAAACTCAACGATTGTGCCATCATACTACCGAGCGAGGACGAAAAATGGCTCAAGTTTAAGAACCACTGCAGGAAGGAGCGCGTCCCGTTCGTCGTCTACGCAGACCTGGAGTGCGTGCTGGAAAACATGGACAAGGATCCGACATCAGCTACGTACACGTACCATCATCATCAGGTTTTTAGTATAGCGTATTACGTACACTGCTCGTACGACAGCTCACTGTCGGGTTATCGTTTTCGACGTGATAATAGTTGTATAGCGTGGTTCGCGGACGAATTAAAAAATTTAGCGCATAGTGTAAAAACTATAATTTCGACCAATGTTCCTATGGCAGATTTTACGCGAGACGACTGGCAGAAATTTAATAGCGCTACGCACTGCCACGTGTGCGAAAAACCGTTCGCGAAAGACGACAAGCGGGCACGCGATTATTGCCATTTGACCGGGATCTATCGCGTATCCTCAATTTGACTATTAGTGTGAACAAGTACAATCCTCTGCACGCCGGTTGTGACACTGAATTATCGAAAAAAATTACGGACAAGAGAGCGAATGTTAATGTGCATGCTACAGCGTACGAAGGACGCGTTAATCTTTTACCGATAACAAAGAAAAAGTACATCTCATTTAGCAAACACGTCGACAGCACCATAGATGATAAAAAAATTTGCATACAATTACGTTTTATAGATTCATATAAATTTCTCGCCTCAAGTTTAGAAAAATTAGCTCTTTTCTCAGTAAGGATAAGCTACGGGTAGTGCAACGTGAATTTTGTAATTTATCTGCAGAAAATTTCGACTTATTGACGCGAAAAGATATATTTCCGTACGAGTACATTGACAGTGTTGAAAAACTGTATGATACATGCTTACCACCTCGCGAATCGTTTTATAGTTCATTGACGGATAGTACGGTATCTGAGAGTGATTACGCGCACGCCTTGAACGTATGGCAGCGGTTCTCCATCCGAACCCTCGGCGAATATAGCGATCTATATTTAAAAACGGACATTTTGTTGTTGGCTGACATTTTTGAGAATTTTCGAGATAGTTGCGTTGTGAGTTACGGGCTCGATTCCGCGTATTATTACACCTTACCGGGCTTCACGTGGGATGCCATATTGAAGCATACAGGTGTAAAATTTGAACTTCTAACTGACGTCGACATGGTTCTTTTCATCGAACGCGGTATACGTGGCGGTCTTAGCCAGTGTTCAAAGATATGCGCAGGCCAACAACAAGTATATGCAATCGTATGATCCGTCGAAACCGTCGACGTACTTGATGTACTATGACGTCAACAACTTGTACGGTTGGGCAATGTGTCAACCATTGCCATACGCCGATTTTCAATGGGTCGACGATGTAGAAAATTTTGATGTTACGACCGTCGCGCTTGATTCACCGACAGGCTATATTCTCGAGGTGGACTTGAAGTATCCGCAACGTCTTCATGACGTTCACGTGGATCTACCGTTTTGCCCGACGCGCGAGAAACCACCCGGTAAGCGCGAAGACAAGCTCCTCGCAACATTGTGCGATAAGCAACGGTATGTCATACATTATCGCAACCTGCAGCAATGTACTCGTCACGGTCTCTGTATCACAAAGATCCATCGCATACTACGATTCGCACAATCTCCATGGCTTCGCGATTACATAGAACTGAACACAAAATTTAGAACTTTGGCTAAGAATGATTTCGAGAAAAATTTATACAAACTTATGAATAACGCGGTTTTTGGTAAAACCATGGAGAATGTGCGCGATCGCGTCGATGTCAAATTAGTAACGACATGGGATGGGAGGTACGGCGCGGAGGCATTGATCGCGAAACCGAATTTTCACAGTCGTAGCATTTTTTCAGAAAATCTGGTCGCGATAGAACTGCGTAAACTCGAAGTGAAGTTTGACAAACCGATATACGTGGGTATGTGCATCCTCGATATATCCAAGACATGTTTGTACGAATTTCACCACGAATATATGGCACCGCTGTTTCGCGAAAAATGTAAAATTATGTATACCGATACTGACAGTTTAATTTATCATGTAGAATGTGACGATGTATATGAAATTATAAAACGCGACATAAATAGATTTGACACTAGCGATTACGCGGTCGACAACGCATACGGTATTCCGCTAGTAAATAAGAAAGTGCCGGGTCTTATGAAAGATGAGAACAACGGCGCGATCATGAGCGAATTCGTTGGATTAACGCGGTTTTTGGTAAAACCATGGAGAATGTGCGCGATCGCGTCGATATCAAATTAGTAACGATACGGGACGGTAGATAGGGTGCTGAAGCAATGATTGCGAAACCGAATTTTCACAGTCGTAGCATTTTTTCAGAAAATCTGTTCGCGATAGAACTGCGTAAACTCGAGGTGAAGTTCGACAAACCGATATACGTGGGTATGTACATCCTCGATATATCCAAGATATGTTTGTACGAATTTCACCACGAATATATGGCACCGCTGTTTCGCGAAAATTGTAAAATTATGTATACCGATACAGACAGTTTAATTTATCATGTAGAATGTGACGATGTATATGAAATTATAAAACGCGACATAAATAGATTTGACACTAGCGATTACGCGGTCGACAACGCATACGGTATTCCGCTAGTAAATAAGAAAGTACCGGGTCTTATGAAAGATGAGAACAACGGCGCGATCATGAGCGAATTCGTTGGACTTAGAGCGAAAATGTATGCTTTACGTGTACAAGGAAAGAAGGATACGAAGAAAGCGAAAGGTATCAAGAGCAACGTTGTAGCGCGATCTATAACATTCGAGGATTACACGCGATGTCTCAATGACACAATCGAGATGACGCGCAAGCAGTCATGCATTAGATCAAAGTTGCACGAAGTATACACGATATCCGAAACGAAAATCGCTCTAAGTCCACATGATGATAAACGATATATTGTGTCAGGTTCCACCAATACGCTGCCATGGGGACATTACCAGTGTAAATAAAACTTTTGTATGTATAATATATTTAATATGTATAGTACGTATGTATGTATGATGTATGGACGTATGTATGGACATATGTATATATTAATGTACGTGTGGACATATGTATATATTAATGTACGTGTGGACATATGTATATATTGATGTACTTGTGGACATATGTATGTGTGGACATATGTATGTATGATCTATAACATTCGAGGATTACACGCGATGTCTCAATGACACAATCGAGATGACGCGCAAGCAGTCATGCATTAGATCAAAGTTGCACGAAGTATACACGATATCCGAAACGAAAATCGCTCTAAGTCCACATGATGATAAACGATATATTGTGTCAGGTTCCACCAATACGCTGCCATGGGGACATTACCAGTGTAAATAAAACTTTTGTATTGTATGTATAATATATTTAATATGTATAATGTATAGTACGTATGTATGTATATATGGACGTATGTATGGACATATGTAGATATCCCATAAAAAAACCTTTTTTTAAAAAAAGAAAAAGACATACGCCAAGTGCATATAAAAGATACTGAACTTCTTCATCAAAAACAGATATGAGATAAATATAATTGACCAAGTGTATTCTTCATTACGCCAGTCACATAAGACAGACCGAAAGTGACTATAATTGTCAACTGGATTATAGTGAAGAAAAAACTTGGCGTGCCCGGGTCGCATTAAAACGCAATATTCTAGAACCTTGGTTCTATCGCAATATTCTGCAGTATACACAATATATGCGAAAACAATTCAACAAAGAAAAGATGTTAATAATTGCTTACTGAACATATTATAATACTTAGTTGTGAATATATTTTCATGTCCCACAAATTATATCACTATATAGTGAATGATGATACTAATTATATCACTATATTATACGTGTATATTATACGTATATATTATACGTATATATCTGTATACATATGTCTGTTATTTTTATATTTTAATTTATAATGCAAATACTATGTTGAAATAATGTTTTCACTGAATACTGTTTACAATTAATGCGACCCGGGCACGCCAAGTTTTTTCTTCACTATAATCCAGTTGACAATTATAGTCACTTTCGGTCTGTCTTATGTGACTGGCGTAATGAAGAATACACTTGGTCAATTATATTTATCTCATATCTGTTTTTGATGAAGAAGTTCAGTATCTTTTATATGTACTTGGCGTATGTCTTTTTCTTTTTTTAAAAAAAGGTTTTTTATTGGGTTTCACTGCTTTTTGTTAATTATGAAAACGTGATAATAATGTAGGAAATTTAAATCCTCTAAAAATAAATACAGATTCTGTTTCTAAAATAGTTATTTTGTAAATTTCTATTTATTTAATATTAAAGATGTACTCGTATTGTATTTATTGACACTTAATTATACTTAAGTTTATTTGTACTTAATTTAGATTTGTTCTAAGAAAAATATATACGCGCTCTTTGCATTTCGTGGCCACTTACATACTTCAACTTTTAAATCATTTATGGATGTCCATTTTGTACCTTTAGCTCGCAATAAATTTGTGTAATGTCCTTCGTCTATATTTTTACCATGATGAAGAATCGCACTATTAACTTTATAAATATTATCACCGATACAAATTTTTGACGAAGGTATGGATTTAATATTAAGATTTGTAATCTTTATAACTTCTTCATTATTAACTTTAAATAATAATAATTGAATAATAAGTACACGTTTGGTCGTTGTTATACTAGTCTTTTCAAGTAAAGCAGTTGAATTACAATTACATGTATGTGTCACACGTACGATTGAAAAATACATGTATGTGTCACACGTACGTCTGAACATAACTGAAACGTACCCTTTTCGGGACTCGGTCTCTAGATCTCGGTATCGGCTGCACCAATTTTATTCGGACTGGTCGCAATCGAAAGATACCGATGACATTATATAATAAAAGTGTTTTTAGATTTTTGATTGTGCTTTTAAATTCTGAGTAATTTTAATCTAAAGATTCAAGATGTGAAAACTCGAGATAAAGCTAGTGGTAGCGTCGTGAATTTGACATCGACATGAACATATACACGCATCAAGTATCATGCATGTCATCATGTCAAACGGTTATATTTTTATTTTATGCACTTGGCGTCGCGACGCTACCGCGTCGCTTGATTAATGTACGTGTGGACATATGTATATATGTATATATTGATGTACGTGTGGACATATGTATGTGTGGACATATGTACGTGTGGACATATGTATATATGTATATATTGATGTATAGTATGTATACTATGTATAGTATGTATAGTATGTAAAAGTTATGTAGGGTAATGTATAATGTATAAGTAATATAATATGTATAATGTATAAGTAATATAATATGTATTACATTTTTTTTTATTTATTTATTTTTTTTTTTATTTAATATATAAAAAAGAATTGTACAATTTGTAATAAGTTTATTATTTTTACAACACACATTATCCTTATACCTACATATAATTTGTAATAAATATTATTATTT
>NW_017275271.1:187277-201915 GCF_001594065.2 Cyphomyrmex costatus | reverse complement strand
TCTTACGCAACACCTTTTCAACTAGATATACGTCGGGATTAGCGACGCGATGCAACTCATACTCGTAGAATCCTCC
The DNA here is from genome assembly GCF_001594065.2 of Cyphomyrmex costatus. Lineage (NCBI taxonomy): Eukaryota > Metazoa > Arthropoda > Insecta > Hymenoptera > Formicidae > Cyphomyrmex > Cyphomyrmex costatus. The sequence continues at coordinate 201,839 of NW_017275271.1, read as the reverse complement.
AGCGACCGGTTTTCCGCGGTAATCTTCCAGAAGATACGTCACGGGGTTAGTCTGCTGCACTTTGACGATTCGAAACACCTCCGTGGTCCAATTTGGTGTGTAACCCTTCTCAAAGATCGTTTTGAATTTGCTCACGCGTACAGCGTCGCCCACTTTGAATTTTGCGGGACCAGCGATCTTCATCGCGCTGTACACCGTACCCAAGAGTCTTTCAGCGATAGCGGGAGTTACGTCAGAAGGTCGCATGCCGATGGTGCGATGCTTGCGCGTGTTGTAATCCGACACGAGACGCGGCAGCATGTCGATCCATTTATAATTTCCATTGTGCGTAAATTGTTTCCACATGTCGTTTTTCAACGTGCGATTGAACCGTTCGACTACCGACGCCTTCATTACGGAATACGTTGAATAATGATTTATGTTGTGTTTTTCCAAGAGTTTTTGTACGTTTGCTTTGTAAAATTCTTTTCCCATATCGGTTTGCAAGTTTTTCGGACATCTTCCATCGCCTCGAATTATTTTTGCGATCGCTGTAGCCATCTCATTTCCACTCTTGGTTTTGAGCGGCAAGACCCATGCGTGCTTACTCAGCACATCGATCACGGTGAGAATATAGTGATATCCTTTGTTGAATCATGTGTAAGGGCGCATCTCGACCACATCGGCCTGCCACAGGTCATCGTATCTCCGTACTATGACACGTCTGCGTGGAAAATTTTTTCTCGTTGGAGCGTGCAAGTCTTCTACCAGTCGCCACTTTTCCAGATTTTTCTTCTCAGACATTTTTTTCTTTTTTTATTTTATTCTTGGTATAATGCGTATAATGATCTTACGCAAACGTTGTTGACCGATACTTCAGTGTCGACTAAAAGACGAATGCATATCCTATTTCAATTTATAATAAGCCCAGCTTCACGAAGTTCCTCAATAATGGACAAAATTTCGTTATCGTGAGCGTTGTGAAGCAACGTGACGTGAAGCCTCGAGCAATCGGAGGCTATCCACGAGCTCGTTAGGATCGTCCCAATGAACATAATCGATTTTATTGTCGTTTAGTGTCATGGCGAGTGGTATCACGCTCTTTCCTCCAATTCTTTTACCTGACTCGTCGTTTAGTCTCATGGCGAGTGGTACACCTGTTCCAACTTGTATTTTACTTGATACAATGGGTGCTATTATATTTTTATATTTGTACCCTTTGTTACCCAATATTGGATTATCCGCATTATGGCTGCGTCTATGAGCATTTGTTGCCAACAGTATACTTTTATACGCTAGTTTGTCATTCTCTGTGTAAATAGCGTCATCGGGAATTCTTTTGAAAATTAATTCGTACAATCCAGGTGTCCCTTTGTACTTTACTCCATCTATGATCACAAAGTCATTCGTGTCTACATCGAACCGTTTGTCACCGAGCATCGTGCCGTTCTCGTTGAGATATACGCCATAAACGTGATCGATCGCTTTTTCTCTGTCACCACTGAGAAGCATGTTTACGTATTTTTGTCCGAATGGTCCCAATTGATTATTCAACTCCTCATGAAATTGTCGCGTTTGCAAAGATTGACGGTGTTAATTGAAGCCATGCATTATCCATCCAGTAATTATCATCATCATCATCTTCTTCAAATTTTCTTTTCTTAGTATTTTTATACTTCGTACTGTTGACTTCTTTCTTAATCGGTTGAGATTCCTCGCCAGCAGCAGTGTTTTCGACAATCTGTTTTAGAGGTTCGACGACAGGCTTAAAGTGTTTCTCCAATGCTAGATCTTTGTCTATTTTGCCTGTTTTTAAAGCGCGATACTTTTTACGAATTGAATCACTCGTTTTCGCGATTTGTTTCGCTATTCTCTCACGATCCTTGAGCTCTTTGCTGCTATCCATGTTGCACTTACGCGGGAGAACGTTTCATAGTTGACGTATCAACAACGACTAACCACGTTATGGTATTGCAAACTCGTTAAATTCTTTTCTGTATCGCCCATTCGTAAGAGCACTGTCTTTGTCTATCACTACGAATCCATACTTTTGTTGCCAACAGCATCGACACAGTTCACAGAAATCCTCGTAAGACATGTCGGTGTTTACGTGGTCATTGTATACGTGTTTAAGGTTGGTACCATCTTGTTTGAACAGGATCAATAGATTCGCATTATCGCGTATGAGATGCTTCGGTATCTTTGCATACGTCTGACAGAGATAGAAACAATCGACATCCGCGCGTCGACCCATCGCAAAGTACTCTCTAATCGCCTCTTGCTTGTCGCATGCAACGTCATCGAAGACAAAAATGGAATTTGGAATCGCCTCGTTCAATGGAACTACATCGCTGTTATTGGAGAATGTAAAATAACCTATTTCTTCAATCGGTTCTAATAAATTCTCCAAGTATCGATATTTTGGCTGTTGCAACGATTTCGAGTACACGTACACGTTCTCGAAGCGTACGCCATGTGGACTTTCCAGCAAACTTATCAACACGTTTGTTTTACCGCAGTTCGATGGACCGCAGATGACACCGCGTATAGAAATCGGCAGCATGTTTCCATGCTTGCGCATTTCTTTTTCAGTCTGTACTTTATCATCGACATTAGTCACTTTGATCGTCTGCGATTGTCGCACGAACTTCATATCTTCTCCTTCCACGACACTGATACAAAATGAAAACAAAGCGACATCGAGAGCGGACCTATTTATAGTAGCGCGTTGAGCGAAACCGCTCAGTAATCGAAATGCTTCTTATCGTGTCGGACAACTGCGATGTACATAGTTTAACAGCCGAAGAGTTGGAATACATACCGAAAATTATTTTGCTACGAGAGTTTAAGAATTACATAGATCGACTGTGGGACAGATTGCCTGAATATATAAAGGCTGATTCAGAGGTACAGCAACATCGTCGGTGCTTGAAACATTACAATTTGCCCTGTCATCGATCGCACATCGATGGTCCAGCGCCGTTTATAAAAGATTGTAGCGAATGTCAACGATAAGAGGCTGCGGCCTTTTAAATCACGCGATAAACGCACTTCCGACCGAATTACATATTCCAGGATATCAATTTTGCGGTCCAGGAACACGTTTAGTGAAGCGATTGGCTAGAGGCAATCGAGGCATTAATCCGCTGGACGAGGCGTGTCGCGAACACGACATAGCTTATTCGCGGTGTAAAGATCTCGCGAAACGGCACGTAGCTGACAACATACTCGCAGAGGAGACGCGGAAACGCATTACTGCGAAAGATTCGACTCTCGGAGAGCGAGCTGCTGCTACAGCTGTCTGGGCGGCTATGAAAGCCAAAACGAAAATCGGTATGGGCTTGAAAACGAAGAAAAAAAAGTCTACGAAAAAGCGAATACTTCCGGTAGCAAAACGCGGTGGTATCTTACCTATGTTACTGCTGCTGGGAGTCGTAGGCTCGTTGGTCAGCGGCGCGGCAGGAGTCGCGAAGGCTATAAACGATAGTAAAGCCGCGCAACGTCAACTGGAAGAATTGAAACGTCATAATCGCGTCATGGAAGGTCGTGGAGTTTATCTCGCCCCGTACAAGCGTGGTCGCGGAATCTCAAGGAAAAAATTTAAAAAGATTGGAAAAAAAAACATCAAACAATTGCCAAAAATGCCAAAGGGTGTAACTACCAACGTACAACTACAATAACTGGCGAAACGTATGCGTATTCCATATTTTAGAGGTATTTTTATGCGTACTGCGTTACCAACAAAGGAAATGTATCGAAACGAGAGCGGTATCGTAAATTTGGATAATGCCGAGGGATCAGGTACTCATTGGGTGGCGTACGCGAAGCGAGGAGATCGTGTTATTTACTTTGACAGTTTCGGCAATCTTCGGCCACCGAAAGAATTGGTGCGATATCTGAACGTGACGCAAATCGAATATAATCGCACGTCTTATCAACGTTATGATCAAAGTAACTGTGGACAACTGTGCCTACAGTTTTTACAGATGGTTGATGATCAATTTAAGAACTGACATCGCACTGTTTCAACTCAGTATTCGTTCAAACATGTCACTGACGTTTACGCTGACCGGTAAGAGTAACGTCCTCGCGGCCTGTTACTTTCCAGCAGTAGATTTGAGCGATGGTGATTACGAGCTCGGTCTGACGGACTTTGAAACCTACCACACGATATCTAATGTAAATTCATCGAATAATAAGTTTTACTTCGACGAAGATGACAAGGAAATTGTTATTCCCGAAGGATCGTACGAAATACAAGACTTAAACAAGTATCTGAGACGTGCAATTCTACAATCTCGTTCCAACGATGTAAGAGAGAAAAAGCTTCGCAAAGAGGATGAAGAGTATCCTTTGACTATTCGTGCCAATAACAATACGATGAAAAGCGAGATCAAGTGCGCTTATCGAGTAAATTTTACCAAACCTCACAACATTGGATCGCTGTTTGGATTTTCGTACAATCGCGTGCTGGAACCACAACAGTGGCATGAATCGAACACGTCGATAAATATCATCAATGTAAACATCATTCGTATTGAATGCAACGTGACCGCGGGTGCATACAGCAACGACAAGTGCGTACATACGATACACGAGTTTTCGCCGAGGGTGCCACCAGGATATAAGATATCGGAAAGACCTGCACAGATCATTTACCTTCCGATCATCGTACGGAGCATTACGGACCTGACGGTTCGCGTTGTGGATCAAGACGGACGATTGCTCAATTTTCGCGGAGAGGAGATCACCGTTAGATTACACGTGCGAAGGCAACAGCGATAAAGTGATACAACACCGATAACGTGAGATGCTTGTTTTGAACGAGCAAACGAAACAGACGAGAGACATAATTTTTAACAGAGGGACTGTGGCGATTAAAAACATTCGATCGTTCAATAGAAAGAAACTTACTGCGTCGAACGTTAAATTTTTACAATCATTGGGCTTTGTCGTACGAAATATTTGAGATGGCTGATATCTTGGATATTGGAGGCGAGCCGATCTTTGACGATCGCATCGTCAAGTACGAGTTTCACACGTACAATCCGTATGTGAACACAACGTTTGGACATAGCGATGAAATAAGGATACCCATACAACAGCAGGATTTATACACGTTACCCTGTGAAAGCTGTCTCTATGTCGTCGAAGGAAGACTTACGTCAAAAGAAGAAAATGCGGAACGGCGGCCGAAGCTTGGAAATAATTGCGTGGCGTTCATGTTTGAGGAAATTCGATACGAACTCAATGGTTCTGAGATTGATCGTAATAGAAACGTTGGAATAACTACTCTTTTGAAAAGCTATGCATCGTTTTCAGGTGACTTCACAAGTCAAATGGAGAATGCAGGATTTTTACATCCGGTGTTTGATTACGATGTAAGAAGATTAGTAACACAGGATGGATATTTTAGTTTTTAAGTACCGCTGTCAACGTTGTTTGGCTTTTGCGAAGATTACAAACGTGTGGTAATCAACGCGCGTCACGAATTGATTTTGATACGAGCGCGCAACGACAACAATTGCATCGTGGGAGATGCAGCGACAGAGCCGAAACTTGAATTGTTCAAGATACAGTGGCGAATGCCTCACGTTACGTTGAACGAAGTCAATAAACTGTCTATGTTGCGTATCTTAGAGAACGGACGATATCTGAGTATGAGTTTCCGTTCGTGGGATCTGTACGAGTATCCTCTATTACCGAGCACGACGAAGCACTCGTGGGCTATCAAGACTGCAACTCAACTCGAAAAGCCGCGATACGTCATCCTTGCTCTGCAAACTAATAAAAAAAACAACATGTCAGCACATAAAACTTTCCTCGACAGTTGTAAATTAACCAACCTGAAACTCTATCTGAATTCTGAATTTTTTCCATACGATGATCTAAATCTAGACTTTGACAAAAACAGAACCGCCATTTTGTACGATATGTTCGTACGCTTCCGAACATCTTACTATCAAATCCTCCGCGAAAGAAGTGAAACGTTATTCAAGGCAGATGCTTTTAAGAATATGTTTTCTATAGTAATCATTGACTGCTCTCGACAAAACGAGTCTGTCAAAAGTGGTACCGTGGATGTGCGTTTAGAATTTGAATTCAAAGAGAATGTACCCGCGAATACTACTGCCTATTGTCTTATCATACACGATCGCGTGATCGAATACAGCCCAATGTCCAACGTAGTGCGCAAGATTACGTAAAATTACAACGTTGCAAAATAAAATATCTTCCCCCCTTTCAATATAAGATATAAAAACCAAGATTTTTTGTGATCGAGCACAGTCTCGAAAAGTCCTTCGTCATGACTATACCAACGTTTGTCGATCTGCAAGGATTTATCGTTGGAAAGAAATTTGTCGCAAAGGAAGTGGCGGTGTTGAGAGAAGGGACCATTCTTTCTCATTACATTTTTACATGCCCCATACCATGGAATTACTTGACAAAATCAGAAAAGTATTGCGCCTCCTGGCTGGGTGCTTATCACCATGGATTGCAATGGGAAGACGGAATGATACCGTACAGCATGACGAAACGTCTGATTACAATGGCTGTAATTGGTGCGGAATGGAACGGCGACAATAAGGCTATTGTGTACGTTAAAGGACGTGAAAAACGCCAATGGTTGGCCGATATACTCGACAGCGACGACTTGATCATTGAGACCCTCGATGCCGATTACGAAGATATAGAATCACTGAATAATCTAGATGTTACTAATACTATGCGATGTGTAAAACATGCTAAGAACTGTGCGTTACAAAATGTATTTAAAATATACAATTGGTGGTCGCAACGCCAAAAAGAATTGTATCAAATTTAAATAAATAAAAATATGAAATTTTTTTAAAATATATATAATATGTTTTAATTTCTTTTCCCCAAGCCTTTCCTCTAGTTAAGTATTAGCGCGTTCTAACATGTTTCGACAAGTTTCAGCTTTTCCGAAGGGACGATTTTGTCACAGTCGTAAAGATAAACTCTATTGTTATTATTGGCGTCGTCCTTATAGACAAAAAGGGGTACAAAAAAAAAAGGGTACAAAAACGGTTACTGTGCATTCTTACGATATATTGTACGGTATGCTCGATAGCAGTTACACTGAAAAATAATTGATTGCTTAGTCATATCTTAAAATTCGAAAATATCTGTTTAATTAAATCGCGTGCGAAAAGAAAACGGAACGAGAGGAAGAGAGAGAACAATAGGGTAAGTACAGAACTGCAATAGGTGGGAGAGAGAGAGGACAATGGGTTAGAAAGAGAGCGCAATAGTGTAAGTACAGGACTGCAATGGGTGGAAGAGAGAGAGAACTACGGGTTAGAAAGAGAATGCAATAGGTACTAGAGACAATAGGGGGGAGAGAGAGAGGACTACGGGTTAGAAAGAGAGCGCAATAGTGTAAGTACAGGACTGCAATGGGTGGGAGAGAGAGAGAACTACGGGTTAGAAAGAGAGCGCAATAGTGTAAGTACAGGACTGCAATGGGTGGGAGAGAGAGAACTACGGGTTAGAAAGAGAGCGCAATAGGTACTAGAAACAATAGGCGGGAGAGAGAGATGTGCAACGGGTTAGAAAGAGAGCGCAATAGGTACGAGAGACTGTGGCGATTGCATTGACACAAGTACCGAAAAGCCGCGAGAGTAAGCATCAAAACATAAACATAGAGAGATAAACGTAACGTACACGGAGAAATATAGGTAGGAAATAGCCTTTTAAATTCGTGCGTTTCTTGCACGAGTTTTTGTGTGTCAAGCATGTGATGGTATTTGTAGTAAGCACGCGAAAGTAGAGGCAAATATAATGATAATGCGAGGATAAAGTTAGCAGTATTAATGATAAATAAAATATTAATATAATTAGATATTCCGATAGGATGAGAAATTTAAAAAATGTAATAACGACAATAAGCGGAGCACCGCATATCATACAGGCGTAACAATATTTACAGTCCGCAGAAATTACGAGAAAGTCGAAAACGGTAAGAGAACTGAGCGAGATAAGAAAGAGGGACAGTCGATCAGCTGACTCTGAGACCCACGGGGATTTTCGGAGCTTTGTCTAGAGAGTTCGGAGAAGAGATATCTTTCCGTGAAAAGTCGACTAATTGATATCGCGGCGGTTTTTCAAACAGAATTGTAACCGAGTAATGCTAGACGAGTACATTTCCTGTCTCTAGCGCTTGTAATTTCATTTTTTTAATACATTGACGAATTATAAACTAAGTTCTTTACATATGTTTATTGATGACCTTACATTTCTCTACTGCATCATTTCTCAGTTCCTGCGCCCTTCGATTCTTTAACATCTACTGACGGAGTTAACAAAGGGGGAAAATCAAACTGGTGACCCCGACGTGATTTGAACACGCAAGACAACATACGCAACGCACGCTCGCACACATGCTCAAGCACACGCTCACGCACACGCTCGTAAGCTAGATCCCAGCGCGATCGCACGAGCAGCGGACGGGCGGCACCGAGTAGCACAGAGCAGCCACGAGCGGTACCAATCCACACCGCGCTCGTCCTTACCGGATTCTTATCATTCTGACGCAATCCGTTGGATAGCGCCATCATTAGGAGGGGAGTCCTGTGGCGGCTCGCCACCAGAGGTCCAAAAAGGAAAAGACTCAAAAGGAAGAGACTCACGCCAATTCTCGCATGTACTCGAGATACGTGAGATCTATTCATATAGCACCTCGCTCTAAGACACCTCCAGGCGTCTAAGGCAGGCTCCCACTACAATGCCTTACTGATGAGTCCAGTAGTGGGGGTCGGGACGAAACGCAGCAGTGGATGACAACAATATTTTCACATAAACAATGCGGAGCCAAAAGACAATAGATGGGAGGAGAGAAGGAACAAAGTCCCCCTTCCCGCAGACCCCTCCCCTGTGACGTACCCCCCCTCTACCCCCCCCTCTTTCTTCTAGGGCCCGGCGCGACACCAACGCCACCTGGTGGCGGCTCTGTATCCGTGTGCACTTCCCCCTCTCTGCCCCCTCACACACATACCCCATATACATACACGCACTAACACATAGTGGGTTAGAACCCGCTTAGCTATTCTACTGAAGCCGGGACAAAACGCCAAAAATTACGTGATATTCTTCGCAATATATTAGAATAAATTATCAAAGTTATTTAGATTTTTAATTGTAATTTGACTCTTACTTCGCCCTTGTTTAACTTACTGATTATTATCTTAAAAATAATTATACATTACTCATTAGTATATTAAAATATTATATGTATATTGGTACTCCAGGAGATGCGGGAACAAACGCAGCAATTTGCAACCGCCTTACTAGACCACGCGCGCACATCTTACGAATTAGAAGTAATGTTAAATTATAATCCTACTGGCGAAAATTGGGACCCTGGGGAAAGACAGACTTTGGATCGTCTCAAACTGGCTATTAAATATAAGCAGAAACAAGTATGTAGATCTCATATGTTTATATGTATATATATATATATATATTCTCACTTACATATTTACTTATATCTTTATAAAGTATACAATAAATATTATCTTCTTTATGCACACAACACACACAACATGCATTAAAGATATTTAATTAAATAATTGTAATATTTATTTTGCGATTTTTTTTTATGCGATTTAGCAACAGAACGGTACAAGCGTAATTTTCATAATATTTTTAATAATATAATAAGACAAACATCTGAGCGAGACACAAGCGTTTCTTGTTATTTATATAATACTCATAATATATTTTTATTGAAGTTCGTCTCTCATCCGAGTGTGCAACAATTATTGGCTGCTATTTGGTATGACGGTCTTCCGGGATTCAGAAGAAAAAATATGATAGCACAGTTGATGGAAGTTACCAAACTTGGAGCAATGTTTCCAGTTTACAGTGTTATTTATATGATAGCCCCCTCTTCGCAAATGGGATCGTTTATGAAAAAGCCATTTGTCAAGTTTATATGTCATTCTGCATCATATGCTTTTTTTTTAAGTAAGATGCGTTCTCCTATTAATTATTTTGCATGCTTTGTATTATTTTATTGTAATGACTATCAAATATTTATTTTTTAAGTGCTACTCGGTATGGCATCGCAAAGAGTTGAATACTTATTAATCGAATTGTTCGGTAACGAATGGATGCGAGAAATACTTGTTGACTGGAAAAAGCGGGAACGTGGCTGCATCCCGGGTTTTGTCGAAACAGGCGTGGTCATCTATGTGATAAGTAACCAAATCTTGATATTAAAAATTATTTAATTAGAAATATAATATATGGGGCTCTAAAAAATGTAACGAAAGGCAATAATCTAAATATAGGCTAATAAAAGCACGATAATAGATAACACATAAATTAATATTCAGTACGTAATTCAAATGTTACGTTAAAATTCCGAAAATTTATTTAGATTTGGAGAGAGAAGATATAAAGGAGAGGTAATATGGAAAGATGTGGTGGTTAAACAAACTCTGCATCTCGTAGGTACGTGCACATGCAGGGGCCATTGATGCGAGTTGAACACATTTTTATAATTCCAGAAATGACATTCTGAAAATAACGCTATGTGTGTACGTTCGAGAAGACGCTATCAGCACTATGAATACAAATGCTACCAACGCTATTCGTAAAGCCAATAGCGCGATAATATTATATTAGCAAACTTCATGAATAACAATTTAATCTAGTGTTGGTAGTATTTATCGAGATAGATTAAAATAGAGTATAAATTAACACAACATTTTATAAAACAATGGAATATATATTTATACAAAATAAATTATAAAAACAATAATATCATACACTCGATAAATTTGAAAAACAAAACATTAAGTATACGACCAATACGAGTATAAAAGGATGTTGAAATTAGTAATTATTAGTAATCTATCAATGCCTTTGTTCTAAATTAATATATAATAATAAAATTACATATAATACAGTGATAAAGTAACAAACGTTTCAGCTTCACAGAGCTTTCTTCATTGTAGAAATAATAATTCTCAATCGTCATTTGTAATTGAACATACAATTCGGTATAAAATTTTTTTACAAGATCTTGATTAAACAACCTTCTTATAAAGTTTATTCTTCTTTCCAATGCAAAATTTAACCTCATCAATTCAATTCGTCTTATTGTAATCCAATAGAATTTGATCGTTATTATGCGAGAAATTCGATTAAGTCCAAAAAAACAATATTGCCGAACCGTTAAAAAAAACTTCTAAATTAAAAATAAGAACCAAAAACGTTTGGTATATCAAAACTAATGTTAATGTATGTATGTATATATATATATATGTATGTATATACAGGGTATTTGATAATTAGTGAAACATATTCCGTACAGGGGATAGAATGGACTAAACTGAGAAGAAAAGTCCTGTACTATTTTACAATTGTCACAACGAGATAATAATTTATAAAAATATTTAAATTCGCCCGGTCCACCGTCAAATGCAAGCGCGCGGCTAGATAGGACCGCCTAGCGAAGTGCGCCGCGTGCGTTCGCACGTTGCTAGGCGTTGTTTATAAGTAGATGTAATAGAAGAGTTCTAACTCACGGATACACGATGACAGTCGCCACCAGGAGGCGCTAGTGTCGCGGCGCCGGCGGGTGGTGGCGCGGGTGGCGGACCGCGGAACTAATAGAGGTGGCTAAATAAAAATGGCGGGCCGCGTAACTAAATGAGGAGGCTGCTAAATGTAAATTAAATTAATAAATATTTTTTTACTTACATTTTATCGTAGCAGTGGTAGTGGCAGCGGTAGTGGTAGCAGTCCCCCCCCCCTTGATCGATTTATTCGACCTGCTCCAACTCCTCAACCAAGTAGGTGAGAAGGTGGAATAGTTCCACCTCATCATCTACTTGGAAGAGGTGCATGAAAAAGTTGACCAGGTCGTCGGGGTCGACCTGGTCAAGATCAATTTCGAGGGGGGAAGGATCATCCTCTTCCTCCTCGTTGTCATCGGACTTTCCTTCCTCCTCGTCATCGTTGCTATACACTCCTGAGGGGGTGTAGGAGGGGGTGTAGGAGGCTCATACTTGTCGACGTCCTCCACTTCCACTTCCACCGCCTCTTCCTCTTGAAAAGGCGGTGGTGTCGGAGGAGGAATAAAATCCTCCTCTTCTTTATTTTCCACGAAGTAAGAGAGAAGGAGACCAAACTTAATAGAACGCAAGCTAAAAAAGTGGTCCTGATTCGTGACCCCTAATTGGGAGGGAGTCCGCTGAAAGGAATGGATTCTTATGGTTGGGCGCCATTTGCAATTAACCTTATCCGAACAGTCCGGTCTGGCTTGCATTCACGAAGTAAGAGCGTGCTTGTATTATACGGATAGGTTAAGATTAAAAGTTCCATAAAATTAAAAAAGGTAAAGATTTATAAGAATTAATAATGAATTCGATCACTTGCACTACGCTAGATTAGTACGTACTAAAAGCTAAACTGTGCACGAAATTAGCAGAGTTAAAGCATATAATAAAAAATTAATAAATTAATAATATAATTGAATTATAGACTCTTATATGTTTCAAAAACAATACAAAAAATTTAAGTAAATACAAAGGCTATTAAGAGTCAACGCTGTTAGCAGTGCGTAAAAATATAGCTTTCTTATGGTTGAGCGCCATTTGCAATTAACCTTACCCGAACAGTCCGGCCTGGCTTGCATTCACGAAGTAAGAGCGTGCTTGTATTATACGGAGAGGTTAAGACTAAAAGTTCCAAAAAATTAAAAAAGGTAAAGATTTATAAGAATTAATAGTGAATTCGATCACTTGCACTACGCTAGATTAATACGTACTAAAAGCTACTGTGCACGAAATTAGCAGAATTAAAGCATATAAATATTATAAATTAAACGATTAAATATTCAATAATATAATATAATAATATAATATTCATTTTAATATTAAATATTCAATATTTCACCTTTTTTAATTTTTTGGAACTCTTAGGGTGCCGTCACATATAGCCCGCAACCCATAATCCGCATCGGATGTCCGAAAAAGTTACTGGGGATTGCTCCGTAACGTTACGTGTATTTTATCTCCTTATGTCCCATGGAGCCGTAATTCCGTAAAACTTACTAGTTTTTACTAGTAATGCTTTACATTATTTTTTTTATTTAACAAGTTATGTTGATTATTTTTAATTTATTTCATAAGAAAACTGCAGAATATACCCTGATTATAACAAAAACTTTACTTAAACCGTCAAATTTAATCAAATAGATAAAATTAAAAAAAGCATTACTAGTAAAAACTGGTAACTTTTACGGAATTACGGCTCCATGGAACATAAGGAGATAAAATACAAGTAACGTTACGGACGCAATCCCTACTAACTTTTGCGAATATTCGGTGCGGATTACGGATTGCGGGCTGTATGTGACGGCACCTTAACCTCTCCCACGATCTCTTACTTCGTGACCTCTCCGTGTAATGCAAGCAATGGATCAGGCTGGACTGTTCGGGTAAGGTTAGTTGCAAATGGCGCCCAACCATAAGAATCCATTCCTTTCAGCGGACTCCCTCCCAATTAGGGGTCACGGACTAGGACCATTTACATTTCACAGAGTTCGATCTCCTTCTCTCTTACTTCGTGTCATTTTCGAACAAATGATTTTTTATAGGCTCTAACTGCCTCATATTTATTTTACACGCACTAACTTGGTATTATTTTTTAATTAATGGTTCCCGCCTCCAAGCAATGAAATAGGAGGACGATACGGTCAGATCACGTAAACCACACAAATATGAAAACGTACGGGACGAGACAACCGCGAATACGGCGACAATCAATGCTCAATCAAAGTAGGTAGCACTTCTCGAAAAATATAAAAGAATACAGCCGATTCGAACGTCGTTACGCTGCAATAACGCGCGTCAGGACGAACGTACGGGATAAGACAACCGCGAACACGGTGAGAATCAATGCTCAGTCAAAGTCGGGCGCACTTCTCGAAAAATATAAAAGAATACAGCCGATTCGAAACGTAGTTGTTCGATGATGCGAGACAAAGGAATACTGACGCTGACAAGCATTCTTAGCTATGGCGAGGTGGCTCTGGAGTTATCTGCATGCATTATTTTGTACATAAAACAATTGAAATCAAAAATACCGCCACGATAAAGTGACTATGACATCACTTATGTCGTTTCAAAGTTACATACCGTAGGAAGATTATTATATCCTTTTAGTTCATTACCTTCTTATGCGTTTTAATTGTTGTGCACATCAGGAGACGCGGTAGCGTCTACGGCCATGTTCAAAAACTCTGAGACGCTACAAGTCTCTTATCCCGAACCACCAAAGTCCATTTTTGGGAGGTGCATAATTACTAAAATATAAAAAATTTTGAATCGAACGTTATATGTCTTGAAAGGCGGCATCGCCACGAGTAATTTGAGCCAAAAAAATTTTAAATCGGTCAAGCCGTTATGGAGATATAAGCGGTCGAAAAGTGGTGATTTTAATGAAAAATTAAGAAACGTCTCCTTCTCCTTCTCCTTCTTCTCTGTCCGCATTTTTAAACTTTTCAACATCCTCTCTCACCTTTCACTCGCACCTCCACCATCTTTG
>NW_017275271.1:181186-183192 GCF_001594065.2 Cyphomyrmex costatus | reverse complement strand
GTTTAAATTATTAGGTTACATTATTAGATAATCATTATAATTTAGAATGGTACAAATTTTTGGTGTCAATTTTCAAAGGATGATATTTATTGGGTTTTTTATTTTGTGATTAGGTAATCGTTTTAATTTTGAAAGGTTCAATTTTTGTAGTTTTCATTTACTTTTCGTGGTACATAACATAGAAAATAACATAATGTATGTTCACTTTAAACTGGCACATTTAGTAATATATCAGTTACTTTTCGTGGTCATATATTATGTTAGATAATATCATTTAAAGTATTAAAGGTTTAAATTATTATGTTACATTATTAGATAATTATTTTAATTTAGAAAAGTTCAAATTTTTGGGGATAATTTTCAAAGGTTGAAATTTATTGGATTTTCTATTTTGTGGTTAGGTAATCGTTTTAATTTAGGAAGGATCAAATTTTTGCGGTTAGTTTTCAAAGGTATATATTTTTTTCTTATAGGTTTGTCTTTAATTTATGCCTATTTTATTCAAGTTGTGTATAGTTTAACGCATGGGAAAGCTAGCCCGTGCGAGGTATAGAGAATGGGAGGAGGGGAAAGAAAGAGAGAATAGAAGAAAGAAGGATAGGAAGAAAGTACGCGTAAAATGCGTTTTATTTAATATGTTTTAGTGAATATGTTGTATTTAATATGTTTTATTTACTATGTTTTCACTTTTTAATTTTGACACCATTTTATTGCGAAGTGACTTTTATATTTTGACAAATTATAACTGTTTAATATCTTATAGTATAGAATAATTGACAAACATGCGAAAAGTTGTGCTCTAGCACTTAGTTTCATTTAAAATATATTAGGGAATTAAATTATAAATTTTTTTATACTGAAGATGGTCACATTAATGACCGAAACGTTTATTATAATTATGTAAATTTAGTAGTATTAAATATACGAAATTTTCGCTACTTTTAACCAGCGTGTGGTATATGCTCCTTCTTCTTATTTTTATTACTATGTTTTATTTAATATGTTCTATTTAATATGTAGTGTATGAATTTTTGTAATAATATAATTTTGCGTAGTTTATAGCATACTTAATATTATACTATAAAGTATGGTAGTGGTGAAACGTATGTAAATAGTTTTATTCATATTTAGGTATTTTAAATAAGTTGTGTAAAATAAACCGTTTAATGCATGGAAGACTTATCGCGCGTCGAGGCATAGGAAAATGGGAGGAGGAAAGAAAGGAAGGAAGGAAGAGAGAAAGTACACGGTAAAATAATCTAAACGAAAAAATTTTTTTATTCGCATCTATTAACATTATATTTTTGGTAAATGTGTCGATGAGGGGACCTCCCTCCAATGACTTTGACCTTGACATATGTTGTCAAAGTCATGACCCTGAGTAACCTCCAACAGGTTTTAGCCGTCGCTCGTCCTTCGTTAAAAAGTTATTAACAATCATACTTTTAAAATAAACGTATTATTTCTGCTGTACATGTATGATATGAAGTACTAATCTACACCTTTTCCTGTTCAGAAACGTTGAACTTTCCACGCGAAGTAACTTTCACCCCCCCCCCCCCTGCACAGAGGCACACGACTTCTACGATTGTACTATTGCTGTGATTGTAATGTCGGGGCAGACCTCTGTGACGGTGCGGGAGGGTGGCCGAAGGCCACCTCCTTGCACCCGCCCGTGCGTGCGTGCGTGCGTGCGTGCGTGCGTGCGTGTGTACTGTGATTTCTTTTGGATAAACTTCCGAAAATGTTATATTGATATATCTTTGTTTTGAGTTATTCAGTCGTTGTGAATAGTTTCGATCGATATGTTTCAATTAGTCAGTCAGATTACCTCGACGCAAGTAAGACACTTTACAAACGTTAAAAATGCATTTGCATGAATTTATTAATCTAACTTACGATGTTCCATTCGTTATATAACGATTATGAGTCTATTACTTGATATTTTACACACACACACACACACACACACGGGCGGGTGCAAGGGGGCGGCCTTCGGCCACCCC
>NW_017275271.1:167016-180991 GCF_001594065.2 Cyphomyrmex costatus | reverse complement strand
GGGGGGGGGGGGAGGGAGTGAAAGTTACTTCGCGTGGAAAATTCAACGTTTCTGAACAGGGAAAGGTGTAGAATAGTACTTCATATCATACATGTATGGCATACGTTACAAATGTGATTGTTAATAACTGTTTAACGAAGGACGAGTGACAGCTAAAACCTGTTGAGGGTTACTCAGGGTCATGACTTTGACAACGTATGTCAAGGTCAAAGTCACTGGAGGGAGGTCCCCTCATCGACACATTTATCAAAAATATAGTGTTAATAGATGCGAATAAAAAAATTTTTTCGTTTAGATTATTTTACCGTGTACTTTCTCTTTTCCTTCTTTCCTCCTCCCATTCTCCTATGCCTCAACGCGCGTTAAGTCTTCCATGCATTAAACGGTTTATTTTACACAACTTATTTAAAATACCTATAAAACTATTTACATACGTTCCACCACTACCATACTTTATAGTATAATATTAAGTATGCTATAAACTACGCAAAATTATATTATTACAAAAATTCATACACTACATATTAAATAGAACATATTTGTTGAATAAACGGCGAATGAGACGCCACGAACATGTGCCCGTCACACGTGCCACCGGGCAATCCGTCAGTAGCGATGTGGTCGAGGAAAGTAATTGACTTCCTCTTATTTCATATTAAATTTATTGCCATTCACTGGGATACAAAACTGTGTTGGAGCGAAGGAAATCACACGTCGAATGCTCTCGAAAATCTCATTGTTATCGTAACGGAAAACGGACTTGTACTCCCTCTGTATGTACACGAGAGCTCTGTAGCCCTCTCTAATAATGCGTGTCGCTCCGAAAGCAACTAGGCATGCGATCATGACGCGAGGCCGTGCATGCCGCGAATACAATCCTTCGCGGACGGTGAATAATACATAGCTTATGTCTTAAACTATGAGAACGTAAATGGAACAATGAAAGTTTGACTAATTATTATATAACGCCGCCGCCCTTGAAAGGCTCCGCTTTCGAAATGTAAACGACAGATGAAACAAGAAAAAGGAAACGGCAACTGGATCGTCACCGCAACGCAAGCTCTCAGAGCCTTATGAAGTTAGAAACGAATTAACGTTGAGAGTTGACAAAATGTGCGACGCTGCATGCTTGATATGTGCAAACGCAAACAATTTTGATGTGCTTAACCTAAGTTGAGTATAATAACCACAGAGATAGTAGTACTAGAGTACGCATTGTAGGAGTGGGGGTAATCCTATCTAGAAAAGGACGCACTCATTTGGGCCTTTTCGTTCTCTCTCGTTTCGCGCATGCGTATAGCCATATATTCTGAGATTGGGGATCGAAAGAAAGAACGAGTCGAACGAGAAAAGTTTCATCATTACATGACCGGACAAGCCTGATTAAGCCTGATCACTTTGGAATCAAACAAAGAATTGAGTTTGATAAGGTTAAGGGCTCTCGATGAATAATATCAATAAATATTAATGATGAAATTCTATAATTTATACCTCTATAATTCCAGTTATAAAGATAGTCAAATTTACATGGTTTAGTTAAGTCTCGCGGAAAGAAACTTTTGGCTTTCGAAGCATGACCGGACAAGCCTGATCTCTTTGTAATCAAACAAAGAATTGACTTTGATAAGGTTAAAGGTTTCCCAGTGCCAAGAGTTGCTCTTTCAATTCCTTATTCTTTCTTTCGATCCCCTCTCTCAGAGTATACGGCTATACGCATGCGCGAAACGAGAGAGAACGAAACGGTTCCAAATGAGTGCGTCCTTTTCTAGATAGAATTACCCCCACTCCTCAAATTTCCGACAATGCGTACTCTAGTACTACTATCTCTATGATAATAACATGATAAAGTTGTGCGCGAATACAGAACATATTTGATGTCTAGCGTTTATCACTGGAGTCATCTATAGGTAATATCGCTATTCTAGTTAACGGTCTTGTAAGAACAACTTTGCTGTTTTTATGTCAGCGGTTCTTACAACGCCGTCCGTGCCTGGATGGACGCCTTGTACGCGCCCTAACAGCCAGTGAAGAGGGTTTACCCTTGCTGCTTTATCAGTACGACTTGACTGATCTTTAATTGATCCCCCTTGCTAGTCTTCCATTTGGAACGCATTTGTAAGGTGTGGAGGTATTCTGAACTCCACCGTCGCCAGAAATGTTGCCTCAATTGTTCTACGCGTTGCCAACGAACGAGCCTATTTTCGCTTATGTCGCTTAAATCGTAGCAAAGAAAACTGTCTACGGTAGTGCCGATCAGAAAGTGTCCGGGGCTCAAATAAGCGGGGTCATTGGGATCTTCGCTCAATGGAGCGATGGGCCGTGAATTTAATATCGCTTCTATATCGCATAAAATAGTCTGCATCTCTTCGAAAGTTAGATGAGCATTGCCGATTATACGATATAAGTGGAATTTTGCAGACTTTATCGCGGCTTCCCAGAGTCCTCCACAATGTGGAGCGTTGGGTGGTATGAAGTTCCATGTTATTCGCTGTTCGCGCAAAAATAACTGGATTTCATTTTGTATGCACTCTTTTTCAAGAAAATTAGAGAATTCGCGCAAACGATGGCGGGAACCTACGAAGGTAGTGCCATTGTCTGACCACATGTGGGAAGGCTTCCCTCTGCGCGATATAAACCTTTTGAAGGCTGCTAAAAACGTGTCGGTGGTTAAATCACTAACCATTTCTATGTGTACCGCTTTGATAGCGAAGCATACGAACATGGCGATGTATGCTTTGTGAGTATGCGCGTTTCTGCGTTTCCCCTCTCGCAGAGTTAACGGACCGGCGTAGTCCACGCCGCAATACGAGAATGGTCGGAAAACAGTGATGCGACTAGAGGGTAAGGAGCTCATAATGGTTTCTGAATGAACAGGCTTAACCTTAAAACATTTAACACACTTTAAAATGATTTTTCGTGTTAGAGATCGCAATGCTAGAGGCCAAAATTGCTGTCGGACGGCAGCCATCGTTGCCTGGGTGCCGGCATGTAAGCTACGTACATGCGCTTGCGTGATGATTCGTCTTGATAGTTCGTGATTTTTCGGTAGCAGCACCGGGTGACGTGCGTCCTGTATTAAATTTGAATGTTTTAATCGACCTCTAACCTTGATTAATCCATCGTCGAGAAATGGATTGAGTGTCAAAATCCCGCTGGATGTATTGAGGCTCTTGTTGCTGCTCAAGGCCTTGTACTCCTCGGGAAAGGAATGCTGTTGCACAATCCTACACATTAGTTGCAATGCTGTCGTGGTTTCTTCGTGAGAGACGAAATGTGTTGTAATGCCTGCAGGTCTTCGTAAGAACCTCAAGCAATATGCCACAACGCGACAGGCTCTGTCAAGGTTTGAATGATTGTTGAGTATGTCTTCTATGACACTGGTGTCAACGACTGCAATGTTAACGTATATTTTTCGAAGTTCGGAGGTGTCCTCCTGACGTAGAAATTGATTGGCGGGCCAGAAATTCTCATTGTGTTGCAGAAAGTCGGGACCCTTCCACCAAGTGGTTGCATGAATTAAATCGCTTGGATTTGAACCTCGTGAAAGTAAGTCGGCTGTATTTTGACCGGACGGTACGTGTCGCCAATCCGTCGCTTGAGTCAACCGTTGTATTTCTCCTATGCAATTTGCGACGAAAACTGAAAATATGCGTGATTCTGAGGATATCTAGCTCAATGTAATTGTTGAATCCGACCATAGATACACCTTGATGTCAGACGTATCTATTGACAATCGAACCTTGTCCATCAGCCGTGCCAGTAGAAGCGTTGCAGATAGTTCCAGCCTTGGCAATAATACAGCCTTCAACGGCGCAATTCTTGATTTGGAGCAAAGAAGTTCTGAACGATACTTGTTCGCATCGAGCTCAGTCCGTATGTACACGCAGGCTCCATATGCATTTTGACTGGCATCACAGAAGCCATGTATTTGTATATGTTGACGTTCAATGCTGTATTTGACACGTCTGGGAATTGCTAGTCGGTTGAGCTCTGTCAACTGCGACTTGAAGGTGATCCATCGTACGTGTAAGTTCTGAGGAACTGACTCGTCCCAATCGATGCCTGCTCGCCAGAGATCTTGCAGTATTAACGTGGCGATGACGATGATCGGACCAAGTAAGCCTAACGGATCGTATAATTTGGAAACGTCCGATAAAATTTTCCGTTTTGAAATTGCGTCATGTGACATGACAGGGTCGTATGAAAAATGTAACGTGTCTGTGTTGGCGTTCCATTTGATCCCCAAGATGAGAGCGCTTTCTTCGTCGTCGATGACAACGAGTTTGTCATTTCTATTGGGTGTTGCGTCTAGTAATTCTGGGGTGTTGGAAGCCCATTTTCCAAGCTCAAATGTGCCTAGCCTCAGTAGTTTGATCGCTTCATCTCGAAAAGTCTCCGCTTCTTGGATGGTGTCTGCACCGGTTAGTAGATCGTCGACATAGAAGTCGCGCCTTATACACGCTGATCCAATGGGAAACGTGGATGAATGATGATCGGCTAGATGTTTGATGCACCTGGTTGTGAGAAAAGAAACCGATGACGTGCCATAGGTCACTGTCATCAGTTCGTATATCCTGATGTCCGCCTTGGAGTCGCTGCGCCACAAAATTCTCTGAAGAGATGTTTGCGAAGGGTGTATAAGCACCTGTCGGTACATTTTTATGTTGTCTGCGATCAAAGCGTGAACGAAGGTGCGGAATCGCATCACGATTGACATCAAATCTTGCTGCACCACTGGGCCGACTCTCAAAACGTCGTTTAATGATAATCCTGTGTCGCTCTTACTTGAAGCGTCGAAAACGACACGAATCTTGGATGATTGTTTAGCGCCTTTGAAGACGCCATGATGAGGCAAGTAGAAAGATGCTGTATCCTCAAGTGGAGACACGCTGACTTCCTTCATGTGTCCTAGTTTTAAATATTCGTCCATGAAGTGGACATATTGGTCCCTTAAGTTGGGATCTCGTATGAACCGACGCTCTGTTCCTTGTAAGCGTCGCAATGCGATGTCCCTTGTGCTGCCAAGGTTGCCGATTAATTCTTCCTTGATTGGAAGTTTTACTATGTATCTGCCCTGTTCGTTCTGGCCAACGTTAGCTTCGAAATGCTCCTCGCAGTAAGCATCGTCCTTGTTGTTCACGACTTGATTGCCGAGATGTTCAATTTGCCAGAACCGTGTTAGTTGATCGTGCAGTTGAGCATTGGATATGACTGTGGTGAATGCTCGCACGTTTTCTGCAGGCGCCGCTGTGATGCTGCGACGTCCAGCCAGAATCCATCCTAGTCTTGTTTTTTGCAGAGTTGGATGGCTGTGAGTGGCCTCGATTTGTCCTATGCAAAGTAGCTCCCAAAATATTTCTGCTCCGATCAAAATGTCGACCTTGGAGGAAACGTTGAAATGAGGGTCCGCTAGCTTGAGGTTTCGAGGAATGTTGTAGTCTCCACGCCTTGAAGTAGTCAGTGGAAGCTTCTCGGTTATCCGCTCTGTTACTATGCAGTCTATCGTCCTACAATAAGAATTTAATCTGGATTGCAGTGTTACCTTGGTCGCCATTGTAGCATTTGATGAGGTACTGTTGACACCAGATATTGTGACGTTTAGCGGGCGTAGCGGTAAACCAAGAGTTGCGGCGAGTTGTCTAGAAATGAAACTTGCTTGAGATCCTGAATCTAGTAAAGCTCGACATGAATGTGATGTGCCATCGGAGGCTATGACATTGACCACAGCTGTGGAAAGCATTATGTGATCTTTGCCTTGAATGTTCGACGAATGTGTCGTCACGGCTGTCGTGGAATTTTGTATGCTTGATTCCCCCATGCCGGAAGTGCCGGAGTGATCCTCCGCCGAGCTGGTGCTCGTATGCAACAACGTATTGTGTTTAACATTGCAAATTTTGCAACCTCTAGATGTGCATTTGTCCAATGAATGCATCGGAGAGCGGAGACAGTTGACACAAAGTTTACGATTGCGTACCTCTACCGCCCTTTGGTTGATCGGCAGTGCCAAAAACTCCTTGCAGTAATACATGGGATGCTCGCCCTTGCAATAGTTGCACTTGGATTTGACTGTTGCTGCGCATGTGGATTGTCGTTTTGCATTGGTTTGTGAATTTTTGTTAGTGTCCTTGGAAGCGAGACTGACCTTGTTTGTGGTCTCTAACACCAAACAATGTTGAGAAATAAAATCGTTAAATTGTTTAAATGTGGGAGTTTCAGTACCTGTTAAAGAGGACTGCCATTCTCGTAATGTACGTGGATCGAATTTTGAGGTTAGAATGTATACTAACAGATCGTTCCAGTGCGCCGTGGGACATTTAAGTGCTTTGAAGGCTTGTACATGTCGGATTGCCCCGTCCGCGATTCGACGCAGCTCGGTTGAATCTTCCTTGGTGAGCGAGGGTAAATCTAATATTGCTTTAATGTGCGTGTGAACGATCATTCGTCTGTTATCATAACGTTCCTTTAAAATATCCCATGCTATTTGATAATTTGCGGCGGAAATTTCCAATGCACTGATTACGCCACTCGCGTCACCGGTAAGTGTAGACTTTAAGTATTGTAGTTTTTGTACGTCACTGATTGACGCGTTTGAATGTATAATTGAATTAAATGAATCGTAGAATGGAAACCATTGATGAATGGTCGTATTTGCCGGAAAACGTTGGAAGATTCAACTAGGGCAATCTGACACTGCAATGATTTTCCGATCGATTGAATGCGCTCGACGTAGACGGTGACATCGGTTGTGTCGGTTGCGCCCGCGAAGCTGATAATGGATTAAGAAGTTCGCGAATCCTTGCGCAAAGCGAATAATACGCTTCCTCGAAGCCAATCCGGTCATTGCCCTCATTTTCGTCAAACAACTCTATCTCCGCTTGTATTGCGTTATATTGTGACCAATATTCGTCTAACTTGATTCTACGTTCCTCAAGCTGAACAGCAATAGCCGGAGTGGCAAAAGAAATCGCGTCGATGTATGTGTGAATCCGCGTGCACGCGCCTTTGACGATCGCTCTATGTTTTTTGAGCACACTGATATCTTGCGCAGACGTCACCGCGAGCTAACCTGCTTGAAACAGACGTAACAAGGAACTTCGTCGGCACTACAGCGAACAGTTTCCCTTACCGGTATTGCGCAGCCGCGCTTTTGTAGACGACTTCCGGTGGCGACCTCCTTGTGGAAACGGCCTTGAATGTGCTGTCCTCGGCGTGCCTCTGAATGACGGTGGCAACTGACGATGAGAATGAAACTCGTAGTCCGTAGCTCTGACACCTTGAGGTTATGAGCCACGCTCGAGCGTTAGGATGAGTAGTGGATGGCGGGGGGTTTTGTCTCTCGGAGACGGAATGCCTTCCCCTTGTACGAAATTCCGCCGTTGTTGACGGGATTCCTTCCTACCTTCCTTCGAATGAAGTTCCGCCGTTGTCGGCGGGATACCTTCCTTCCTTCGACGTGGACTTCTTGCTTGTGGATGGCGGGATACCTTCCTTCCTTGGCGATGGAAGTTCCGCTAATTGATGATCGTATCTCCAGTGAACGCGGATGACTTAGAGCATCCGGCTCGAAGGACCAAAAACACGATGTTGAATAAACGGCGAATGAGACGCCACGAGCATGTGCCCGTCACACGTGCCACCGGGTAATCCGTCAGTAGCGATGTGGTCGAGGAAAGTAATTGACTTCCTCTTATTTCACATTAAATTTATTGCCGTTCACTGGGATACAAAACTGTGTTGGAGCGAAGGAAATCACACGTCGAATGCTCTCGAAAATCTCGTTGTTATCATAACGGAAAACGGACTTGTACTCCCTCTGTACGTACACGAGAGTTCTGTACGCCCTCTCTAATAATGCGTGTCGCGCCGAAAGCAACTAGGCATGCGATCATGACGCGAGACCGTGCATGCCGCGAATACAATCCTTCGCGGACGGTGAATAATACATAGCTTATGTCTTAAACTATGAGAACGTAAGTGAAACAATGAAAGTTTGACTAATTATTATACAATATTAAATAAAACATAGTAAATAAAACACATTAAATACAACATATTCACTAAAACATATTAAATAAAACGCATTTTACGCGTACTTTCTTCCTATCCTTCTTTCTTCTTTCTCTCTTTCTTTCCCCTCCTCCCATTCTCTATACCTCGCACGGGCTAGCTGTCCCATGCGTTAAACTATACACAACTTAAATAAAATAGGCATAAATTAAAGACAAACCTATAAGAAAAATATATATATGTGCACAACAATTAAAACGCATAAGAAAGTAATGAACTAAAAGGATATAATAATCTTTCTACGGTATGTAACTTTGAAACGACATAAGTGATGTCATAGTCACTTTATCGTGGCGGTACTTTTGATTTCAATTGTTTTATATACAAAATAATGCATGCAGATAACTCCAGAGCCACCTCGCCATAGCTAAGAATGCTTCTCAGCGTCAGTATTCCTTTGTCTCGCATCATCGAACAACTACGTTTCGAATCGGCTGTATTCTTTTATATTTTTCGAGAAGTGCTACCTACTTTGATTGAGCATTGATTGTCGCCGTATTCGCGGTTGTCTCGTCCCGTACGTTTTCATATTTGTGTGGTTTACGTGATCTGACCGTATCGTCCTCCTATTTCATTGCTTGGAGGCGGGAACCATTAATTAAAAAATAATACCAAGTTAGTGCGTGTAAAATAAATATGAGACAGTTAGAGCCTATAAAAAAACATTTGTTCGAAAATGAGGAAGAGGAGGATTTTATTCCTCCTCCGACACCACCGCCTCTTCAAGAGGAAGAGGCGGTGGAAGTGGAAGTGGAGGACGTCGACGAGTATGAGCCTCCTACACCCCCTCCTGTGTACAGCAACGATGACGAGGAGGAAGGAAAGTCCGATGACAACGAGGAGGAAGAGGATGATCCTCCCCCCCTCGAAATTGATCTTGACCAGGTCGACCCCAACGACCTGGTCAACTTTTTCATGCACCTCTTCCAAGTAGATGATGAAGTGGAACTATTCCACCTTCTCACCTACTTGGTTGAGGAGTTGGAGCAGGTCGAATAAATCGATCAAGGGGGGGGGGACTGCTACCACTACCGCTGCCACTACCACTGCTACGATAAAATGTAAGTAAAAAAATATTTATTAATTTAATTTACATTTAGCAGCCTCCTCATTTAGTTACGCGGCCCGCCATTTTTATTTAGCCACCTCTATTAGTTCCGCGGTCCGCCACCCGCGCCACCACCCGCCGGCGCCGCGACACTAGCGCCTCCTGGTGGCGACTGTCATCGTGTATCCGTGAGTTAGAGTCTCCTATTACATCTACTTATAAACAACGCCTAGCAACGTGCGAACGCACGCGGCGCACTTCGCTAGGCGGTCCTATCTAGCCGCGCGTTTGCATTTGACGGTGGACCGGGCAAATTTAAATATTTTTATAAATTAATATCTCGTTGTGACAATTGTAAAATAGTACAGGACTTTTCTTCTCAGTTTAGTCCATTCTACCCCCTGTACGGAATATGTTTCACTAATTATCAAACACCCTGTATATGTCACAATAATGACTGAACAAAATAAATTATATAATATGGAATTTTTTCAAGAATTACATAAGAAGATTATTTTATGTATTGTGATGTATAAATTAAAGTGTAAACAAAGCATCTTTTTGATGCATTATAACTCAAGAAGTACTCGTTATTCAGTCATGCAGTGGCGTAGCAAGGGGGGGGCGGCAGGGGCGGGCCGCACCGGGTGTCACCTTTTTTAGGGTGACACCCACCCGGTGACTCAACTTTAAGAACAATGTACAAACATTAAAAAAAAAAATTAAATCGCTAGCACAATTGTCTTCTTCGGGGATTCCTCCACAAGCACTAGCTCAGCTCTATGTATAATTCGAGGTTTCCCGTAAAAGCGGACGGCGCTGTCGTGTGGGATTCCCCGTCCCATAGTCGCGATCCTTGACGTCTCAGTTGCATCATTTCTCATTTGTTTCGTGAAGTGTGTTGTGTTTGGTTGGCGTGAATTGTTAAACGTGTAGTGATAAAAAAAAGACAAAATAATATTTTAGAAACTTAAATTCTGTTATTTGTGAAGATTAAAAGGATTGATTGATTCATATCGAATATTTTATAGGTAAGATAATATTATAATTAAATTACTTTCCTAGTACTTCTACGGACGAAACCCATAGGTTAATTTTGTAATGTAACGTATTAATTGAATAAATAAATTCAATTATTAAACAAGCTGCAACGGGTGCGACTCTGCTGCAATAAATGCAAGTCGTAATGGGTGCAAGTAGTGATGGGTGCGAGTCCCAGCACAATAACTTTCTGATTAAGAAATTATAGGATATCAGTCATTTTTGCGTCAATACGTATGGACTGACAACATAAGGTCAACCGGGGCTAATACGTCATAATACTTATAACGGGATTTTATCTGATTATAACAAACATAATATATTTCCTTATAAGCTATATATTATAATTAGAGATGCGCCGAATAGTGGTTTCACCGAATAAATATTATGTTAATTTGTGGTTTAGAAATATTTTTTTGAGGTTTAAAAATAAATGCTGATTTAAGGTTTAAAATTAATGTTGACTATACTAACTATAGGTTAAGAAATAAATATATTGACTTAAGGTTTCAAATTAAATGTTGATTTAAAGTTTAATTGCTTAATTTTATTAGCTTCCTTTAACACATTCTTCATAGGATTTTTTTGACTTATAATATAACATAAATTTTTTAGTGTGAGAATCAAACATCAAGTGAAAAATGCCCCGGGGAGTGCATACATCCAAAAGAAAAAGTGGATTTCAGCAAACGAAAGCCAAACAGGCTAGAATGGATGTAGTTCAGAGTATGTCTGGATCAATTTTTAAATATGTTACAAAAACTGATGACAGTCCAAGTTCATCAAAAGAAACTAGTTTTCACCTTGATGCAAATGCAAGAGATGATTTAGATAATATCAGCTCATCTTCAGAAAGCAACATTGACAGGACAGAATTAATTAACACGAACAAAGAAGACGCTGAAAATAATAGTAACAATACTAATAGTGCTACTGATGAGAAAGATACTACTGACGTAAATGAACCATTTTCACACTTTAAGGATGTGTCAGAATGGAGTATTCCTGTTCCATACAATGTTCGCATTGAGATAATAAAAAAAGGAAGTGAATATTTTCAAAACAGAGAAGGACCATTTGCCACTGTATCTAGACACGGAACCAAAATAAAAGGTGACGCTCGTCATCTTTCAAAAGATTGGTTTTATAAAATTATGCCTAATGGTGAAAAAATCCTACGGTTATGGATGGTTTATTCCCCTACCTCTAATAACCTGTACTGCTTCTGCTGTCGTTTATTTGCTATGACCAATAATACCAATGCGGGAACATTTACGACTGGATTTCAAAAGTGGTGGAAATTAAATCCGAAAGTGGCTGACCACGAATGTACAAATGAACATCTAGAAAATCTTGAGAAATGGAAAACTTTGAAAATGAGACTAAAATTGAATAAAACAATAGATGATGCAGCTTTGCAATTGATGGATACAGAAAAACAGAAGTGGAAGCATCTTTTGACTAGGTTACTGGATATAACTTTATTTCTGGCTAAACAAAACTTGGCATTTAGTGGACATGATGAAGGACAAGATTCTAAAAATAAAGGCAATTTTTTAGAATTAGTAAAACTATTGTCAAAGTATAATGTAGTGTTGAAAGAACACATGATGCAATTGGAGCAAGATAAAACTTCAAAAATATCATATTTGTCGCCAGATATACAGAATGAATTCATTAATGTTTTATCAAACCATGTGAAAACTAAGCTTGTCAACGAAATTAAATCGGCGAAATATTTTGGTATTATGTTTGATAGCACACCTGACATTTCACATATTGACCAAATGTCTGAAGTGATACGTTATGTAAAAATTGAAAATAGAAAAGTGGACGTCAAAGAAGTATTCCTTGGATTTTTTCCTTTGAAAGGAAAAAAAGCCTCTGATCTAAGCGAAGAAATTCTTGAGAAGCTTAAGACAGACGATTTAGATATTATGATGTGTCGTTCTCAAGGTTATGACAATGTTGCTGTTATGAGCGGTGTGCACGGAGGAGTACAGTCCATTATTAAAACAAAAAACAATAAAGCTATTTTTATTGGTTGTATTGATCATTCGATTAATTTGTGTGGTCAACATTCATTTGCCCAAAATGTATCTTGCGTTACATTTTTTGGAACGGTAGAGACGATTTTTTCTTTTTTTTCCGCCTCCACTAGCCGTTGGGAAGTGCTTATGAAACACAGCAAATTATCTGGTAAAAGACTCGCAACAACGCGTTGGAGTGCTCATTACCGTGCAGTAAAAGCACTAGCAGAGAATTTTGAAGGACTTGTAGACGCAATTGAGGAGTTGTGTGATGGACAAGAAAATATAGACACCAGAGGTGCTGCACAAAACCTCATGCCTGCTGTGTGCAATTACACTTTTTTATGCTATCTATTTTTCTGGTATGATGTTCTTCGGGAAATAAATGCTGCACAGATTGCATTGCAAAGTAAAGGCTTGACTGTTGACGAAACTGCTACAAAAATAGAGGCACTTCGTCTTTATATCGAAGAAAAACGGGGTCACATTGTGGAAGAGGCAATAGATATTGCTACAAAAAAATCAGAAGACTACGATATTTCAACAGAAAGACGATTCCGTCGTAAAAAACGGGTTGTTGGTGAGATAGCCAGCGATGCAGGACTCACACTGAAAGAAGAACTTCAAAAAGATATGTTGGAATGTCTTGACCGATTCAGAGTTGAACTCCAGACAAGATCGAAGTCTCTTCAAGATGTGGCTTCATTGTTCGAGATTGTACAAACAAATACTTTACTTTTGGCGAATACTGAAGAACTGAAATTAGCTACATCCAAATTTACTGATTTTTATGATGAGGTCTCAGAAACAGAATTACTTTTGGAGATACCAAGACTGCGAAGACACTTAAAAGCCGCTAATGTTACAGTTTCTGCTTGGGTATCTCTAGATTTTTTAAAGTTTATTGTAGAATGGGATTTTACAGAATCTCTTCCAAATCTTATGATTGCACTAAAATTGTTCATGACGGTTTGCGTCTCCGTAGCTTCATGTGAAAGGAGTTTTAGTAAACTAAAATTAACAAAAAACTATTTGCGGGCAACAATGACCCAATCGCGGCTTAGCAATCTTGGTATATTAGCCATCGAACACGAGGCAATACAAAATATAAATTTTGATGAAGTTATTTCTGAGTTTGCAGCTGTCAAAGCTAGAAAGAAGAAATTTTAATTGTGAGATAAAAATATTTTTTCTGTGTCTTAGTTTTTATTGTGTTTTGTTATTTGTTTAATATTTTAAATATAAATATTAAATGATTCATGACGTTTATCATATAAAATTTATTGCTTTTTACTTTCGATGGGGTGACACCACCAACTTCCGCACCGGGTGCCACCCAAGGTAGCTACGCCACTGCAGTCATGTATTTCATCTTTTACCTAGTTTATCAAATTATAAGCTATACAACATACGAGAAAACGAACTTATATTTTACAGGGACATAATTTTTCATACAATTATAGTGTGGAGTCCTTTGCTAACCTAAATCTTATTTACCAACTAAAATTGCATGATAATATTAACTTATTTTTTAGAAAAATAAATTAATAATATAATATCATGCAATTTTAGTAAAAGGCTCTAGCAGGTTAAGAAGGGGTCAATCGGCCCCCAAATGGATTATGACCAGTATGTCACCAAAAAGTTCGTTGACCCGAAAAAAAAATTTGGAGAAATTTTTAATTCCGTACACCACCCCTTTTCGGAGATATTACCTTATGAAGTATTTTCATATTTTATTTTTGTCACGAGACCTATCAGATACAATTTTATTAAAAAAATTTGGGCA
>NW_017275271.1:163164-166808 GCF_001594065.2 Cyphomyrmex costatus | reverse complement strand
AAAATACTTATTACTGATGTATTCTAGTGTCTTAAGATTGCAGAACTATTCTAACCACACTTCAATGCCGTCTGAGAGTTTTGCGACTCTCTCAAGACCATTTTATGGCATTTTGAGTATTTTAAGAATGCCCCAAGGATATTTTGTAAATGTTTTAGAGTTTTAAGACTGCTTTAATGCTGAATAGTAATGTTAATCGAATTTTAGGGCTGTCTCAGAATTGTATTAGTGTGTTACGATTGTCTTAACCCTTTGCGTCACGGTGGGACGCTCAGCGTCCCACCTTTTATCCGTTGATTTTTTCACCTTTAAAAATCAGTTTCTCATGTTTTTTACGTCATGATTAATTGTAATGTGCGACCCCGAAAACCCCCGAGTAACTCGTTTCAAGCAAATTCATCCATTTTTTAGAAAGTTGTCCGCCATATTGGATCCGCCATTTTGAATTTTTTAAAACTGACATCAGATTCGTAATTTGCGACCCCGATAACCCCCGAGTAACTCCTTTCAAGCAAATTCATCCATTTTTTAAAAAGTCGTCCGCCATATTGTATCCGCCATTTTGAATTCCTGAAAAATGATATCAGATTCGTAATCAGCGACCCCAAAAACCCCTGAGTAACGAGTTTCAAGCAAATTCAGTGAATAGAAAAATGCGTGACTGAAAGGGTTAAGGCGATATTATGAATGTTTTAGTGTTTTAAGACTTCCATAATATTGCATAATTGTTTTAATCAGAGCGATGAACTATCTTAGGGTTATCTTGCTATCTTACCTCTGTGTCTGCAGGCTATATTACCCAGCTAGCAAGGTCACGTGATAATGACGTGAATTTTTGGTACAAATAACGTCAATTATGACATAAAAGTAACGTTATTCTGACGTATATATCACGTGATTATGTCACATCTTATTGACGTTATTTATTACGTCAGGAAGACGTAAATATGACTAAAAAGTACTATTAGTGTCACTACTAGTGCAATAATGCAGTAGTAAATTCGTATATACTTCGTGTAGAAATTTAAGTAGAATACCGGTCAGTTTTCCCTAATTACTGAAAAAAAAAATTTTCTCTAAATTCGAGAATTAATTTTTTTTATGATACATCCCAAACGGTCACCCATCCGAAGTTGTACCACGACCTCGCATGCTTAACCTTGACAATCGTACGGAAACTGCTGTACTTCGATGACCAACGAATCTGTATGTCAATGTCTGTATAATTGTGATATATCTGTTCAATGGAAATATTGAAAACAGATGGTTTATGTGTTTATATGATAGTGTATGTATTAGTGTATGTATTAGTATATGTATCATTTCCGCAAGTGTAATGGGCATGACATATCATTTTATCCTTGTTTTTCATCGAATATTAAAGGATAAAATGATACATCAAATAATAATACACAAATAATAACAAAAAATAATTAATTAGTAATGGTCATATATATGACGTCAATGTAACATCTAGTTGACGTCATATCGGTGACGTCAACTTTTGGTATTACAAATGACGTCAAAATAACGTTCCATTTATGTCACTTGACGGCATTGTCATCAAAATCACTTCATAATCACGTCATTATCACGTGAGCTCGCTAGCTGGGTATGAGCCTTTTAGGGCTTTATGGCTACTTGATATATATTTTATGGCGATTTTTTGCCTTTTTAGGCGAGTTTTAATTTTTTTAGGCATGATGCCGGGTTCAAAAAATTCTGAAAAAATTCAGGGTGAAAATAAGTTTAAAAATACATGTTTTTGAATTTTTGCGAGGTTGCCAATCATAAACTAACAAAAGGGGATCACTTATAAATTTTCAGGAATTTTTTAAAAATTATGGTTAGGTTGGAACATCTCGCAAAAAATATTTTCAAATACCTTTTGATACGTTTTGTATGCCCAAATTTTTTTAATAAAATTGTATCTGATAGGTCTCGTGACAAAAATAAAATATGAAAATACTACTTCATAAGGCAATATCTCCGAAAAGGGGTGGTGTACGGAATTAAAAATTTCTCCAAATTTTTTTTTCGGGTCAACGAACTTTTTGGTAACATACTGGTCATAATCCGTTTGGGGGCCGATTGACCCCTTCTTAACCTGCTACAGCCTTTGTTTATAATTGTATGTAACATCAATTTGAAAATATTTTATACATAAAAATTATTTATTAGGTGTTTGAATTAATTTTCGCTGTTTTTACTAAAAACTCATGCTTATTTTATCAAAAAGGTACCTGATATCTTATTCACAATATTGTTTATCGAAAGCTGTAACCTTTTCCCACTTTTTGGGTAACAAATGGATTCCGCAGAGAAAAATTCAGATTCTTTCCAGGCGATCCAGTCATCGAGCCATTTTTTAATATCTTCGAAATAACTGCAGTGTTGTTCAGAAAAATCATACTGCATCGACGGAAACAAATGGTAATCTGATGGAGCAATGTCTGGTGAATAGGGCGGGTGAGGTAAGACATCCCATCCAACATTTCCTTCACTGGTTGTGCAACATGTGGTCTGGCATTGTCATGAAAAAGAATAACATTATCATGTCTTTTAGCGTATTGTGGGCGTTTTTCAAATTGTGTAATTGACGTCGGTAGTATTGATAGTTTGACTCGGTTGCAGCTCATAGTACACGATACCAACTTGATCCCATCAAATGCACAGCATGACCATTTTTTCACGAATATCCTGTTTTGGCGTTGATGTTGATGGTTCACCGGGACGCACTCATGATCTCTTACATTTAGGATTGTCGTAACGAATCCATTTTTTATCGCCAGTCACAATTCGATTCAAAAACGACTTCCGTTTTTGGAACAGCAATTTACAAATAGCTAAATGTTTCGCAATGTCTCTTTCTCTCAATTCATGTGAGACCCAATTTCCTAACTTCTGGATCATTCCCATTACTTTTAAACATTTGCTAACGGTTGACACATCGACATTTAATGTTTTCGACAACGTTTTTGAACGTCTAACATGAATCTTCTTGTCTTTAATTCTCCATCTTCAAATTTTTTCGACTGACCAGAACGTTCTTTGTCATTCACATCAAAATCGTTGTTTTTAAATCTTCTAAACCAATCTCTGCAAATTTTTTCAGATAGAGCATGTTCCTCATAAGCCTCCACTAGCAAACGATGACTTTCAGCAGTCTTGAGATTAACACAGAAAAGTAACTCTTCCCGCAAGTACTCTTTTTTTGGTACGAAACCCAATATTTTTAATGCGATAAAAAATTGTGTTCTTTACATCCGATCAAATATTGTTATATACAGGGTGGCTGAGAATAACCGCATAATATTTCATGGGTGTGTAGAACATACTATACTGAGTCGAAAAGTCCTGTATCATTTTACGATTGCAGTAATAGTTAACGAGATATTAATTTATAAAAATATTTAAATTCGCCCGGCCCACCGTCGAATGCAAGCGCGCGGCTGGATAGGACCGCCCAGCGAAACGCGCCGGGCGCGTTCGCCGTCGCTAGGCGTTGTTTATAACAAGCGTTGTTTATAACAAGCGGCAATAGTCGTCGCTAGACATGAGTCGCGTGCCTAGCGACGGCGAACGCAAACGCGCGCGGCGCGCTTTGCAGGGCGGTCCTATCCAGCCGCGCGCTTGCATTTGAC
>NW_017275271.1:142423-152946 GCF_001594065.2 Cyphomyrmex costatus | reverse complement strand
TGACTTTTTGATTATCGTACCTTAATACTTTTGTGAATAGAATAATAAGATAAATCAAATGGTATAAAGAAAACACATAGTTGCTTTAAAAAAAATATGTATGCAAAATCGATAATTTTTTAAATACGCAACTATGCAACGGCCATGTTGAAACAACACAAGTACTGACCTCTCCCAGTCAACAGCGAGAATTAATTCAAGCACCTAATACTTTAATTTAAACAACAATATTACACACGGCGTATTGCATACAGGATATTATTGTACACAGCACATTGCACACACGACATTATTGTACACAGCGTATTACACACGGCGCACAGTGGTCCAAACGCAAAAGATTCTGTTCAAAACAGTCTACAGGTCGTATTTCTTAACCGATTTCAATGATCTTGGAATAGAAATACTCAGAAATAAATTCCAAAGAAACGTAAGGAAGCCGAATTTGCATTTTCTTTGTTTATGCAAAAATATTTAAACAAATAAGGTGATGAATTGACACTTTTCCACTAAATTATTTTTTATTTGGTTCCAAACTACTTTAATGAGCTCACTATCAATAAAAATAAATATTATCCCATCGTAAGAGAAGAAATAATTCATTAAACATTTAATTTTATCATTATAAACAAATTATTTAAACAAATTATGAATTTCAGCGCTTTCTCACAGAATATTAACTTAATTGATCTAAGTTACTATAATAATGATGATCTTTCACAAAACTTGATTGTAAACTAACAATTTTAATTGTTATAAACAATCAAATAAACAAATAGTAATTTTAAAATAAATTATTACGGATTATTTTTTATATTTAAATCAATTACACATAGAATTATGCGCAAATTGATTTTAGAACATGGGATTGTGTCAACTATGTACATTTGTTTTATAACAATGTAATAAAATCCAACTGATTATGTTTGAACAGATGCGCGCGCGCGTGTATGTGTACAAACGTATATAATATATGTATAAGAAGCGTGCGTGCGTGCGTGCGTGCGTGCGTGCGTGCGTGCGTGCGTGCGTGCGTGCGTGCGTGTAAAGGTCGAGTTTTTAACATTTTAGTTTTTTAATTAATATTGCTGAATTAACTGTGTAATTTCATTTTCAGTCTCATCTTCCGGCTTTGTCCATTGCTGTCTTAAAGACGCAATATAGATATCTGAAGATACAAGCAATTTTTGAATTAAATCTTGATTTGCTGCCAGTCGAGAATACTTCCGGGTATGAAATTCTCGGAAGCGTTTGAAGTCCTTGTTGCGGGCTTCAACAGCTTCTTCGGAATATTGGCCGATTGAAAGCAAAAAATGTTGCATTACCTTTCCTCCATGCAAGAGTACTTTATGGACTGATAGAGGCATGAAAAACTAAGGGTAATGTTTAACATACAATTCTGCAGTCTCAAAGGCAAACTTATCAAAAAAGTCTATTGGTACTTTTGTACTACTTGCTAATATTCTTAAAATTTGGCCGAATCTTTTGATAAGTTCTACATTGACTCCTGTTATTTCAGAGGTTAAATCAGGATCTGAAAAAAATCTTCGGGCAGTATTTCCGTTGTTGGTGTTTCCAGTTTCTTGATTTGGTTTGTCTATTAGCAAACCTAGTTTTTCTCTAAATTCTGTGCAAATCCTTTCTTTAGCTGTATTTTTCATTCGCTTTTGTTCTTCAGTCATTGCAGATCGTTTACAAAAATCTAAGCGATAGCCAATGTGCAAAATACACTCCATGAATCTTATCCACGCATGCAGCGTCGAGAGGCCGAATTCAAAATGGGAAGTGTTGTCCTTTTTTTCTTTAACACGTTCAAGATGATTCATTTCACTAGGCTTAGCGCCACAAATGTAACAACTTGCGGATGATGGAGTATCAGACAGTGTTTGACAAACTTTACCATTTACCATAGTCAAATGCATGTCTACGTGAATTATGTACGTGATATCAAAAACAGTTAATTTTGTTGGCTGCAATTTCTCTATTTGATCTTTAATTAATCGAATTTCCTGCTTTGGTCTCTCCTTTGTTTCCTTTGCAAATATAAAAGTAATTGGTATGCAACGTCTAGGTGATGCAGGATGAGGATTGCACCAAACAATGGTGGACTTATTACGTTCTTTCAAACAAAGTGGTACCATGGAGACAGTGAAAACAGTTTCGTCCGTGAAATTTACGCCCGAAATCTTTTGATTATATCGTCCTTGATCAGATGCTCCATCACAACCATATTTGATAATAAAATCCATGGTACAGATTTTCTCATTGTGGTCAATGTCAAGAAGATTTAAATTGGGATCTTTAAAAAGACGCAGTACTGTGTGATCAATAAGAGATTGAAGATTAATACGCGCTTCTATTTCTGACGTCAGTATCTGTTTAGGATAGCACTCGTTTTTTGCTTCTAATACTTTCGAATACGCAGGATAAATATTAGCATTTCTTTCTTTAGCTTGCGTTCGAATAATTGTATATTGATACTTAGATAGTTTAACATCTTCTATCAAAGCTAAAGCTTCTTCCGCAGAACACGGAGTGTATGACTGTTCATCACAATTTTTTAAAATATTAGATCCTTCGTCATTCTCCTTTAAAAGTGTCTTTATGATATTCGCCAACTTCCATTTTCCGCTAGTTCGTAGCATTCGCAAAAATGCTTCCTCAATTTCAATATTTGAATAATTTTCTTCTATTAAAATCAATTTTCGCCTCTTTGTTGCAACAGAAAGTTCTTGAAAGTTCTCATTCGAACAAGGTTTTCTTCCAGTCTGAATTTTTTTATCAGAAAGATCTACAACAAAATCAGAATTTAACCATTTTACGAACCGTTTCTCAAAGTTGTTTCTTATATACAGTGACTCTCGCCATTTCTTTTGGAAAGCACTGAAAAAGTATCGATTCAAAGCGTCACTTACTACTTCGATATACTCAGTATTAAGAGCGTACTCATTTTGTAAATGGCTCACTAATTTTCCCAATTCAGGATTGTTGTTTTCTATGAGGAAATTACAAAGAACCCTCTTAGAAATCCTAAAAGAATCCATTATATATTATTACAATAAGATTAATAGAGATAAACTATTGATCAAATAATAATATGAAAATATCAATATTATTGTACCAATAAAAAATTTGTAAAACGAGAACGAGAAAACGTGGAAGACTAATATCAGATACACTGAAATCAAAATCCATGAAAGAATAGCATAAAAGCATAAATTTCAAACGAAAATTCTTCTTAAGTATACACCTTATAAAACTCTTAGGCGTTTCCTTCTTACGAGAAGGGTGGCCATCTCGTGGTAACTTTCGAGGACTATCGCAATTTTGCCACGAGATGGCCACCCTTCTCGTAAGAAGGAAACGCCTAAGAGTTTTATAAGGAGTATACTTAAGAAGAATATTATATACGTTTATACACATACACGCGCGCGCGCATCTGTTCAAACATAATCAGTTGGATTTTATTACATTGTTATAAAACAAATGTACATAGTTGACACAATCCCATGTTCTAAAATCAATTTGCGCATAATTCTATGTGTAATTGATTTAAATATAAAAAATAATCCGTAATAATTTATTTTAAAATTACTATTTGTTTATTTGATTGTTTATAACAATTAAAATTGTTAGTTTACAATCAAGTTTTGTGAAAGATCATCATTATTATAGTAACTTAGATCAATTAAGTTAATATTCTGTGAGAAAGCGCTGAAATTCATAATTTGTTTAAATAATTTGTTTATAATGATAAAATTAAATGTTTAATGAATTATTTCTTCTCTTACGATGGGATAATATTTATTTTTATTGATAGTGAGCTCATTAAAGTAGTTTGGAACCAAATAAAAAATAATTTAGTGGAAAAGTGTCAATTCATCACCTTATTTGTTTAAATATTTTTGCATAAACAAAGAAAATGCAAATTCGGCTTCCTTACGTTTCTTTGGAATTTATTTCTGAGTATTTCTATTCCAAGATCATTGAAATCGGTTAAGAAATACGACCTGTAGACTGTTTTGAACAGAATCTTTTGCGTTTGGACCACTGTGCGGCGTATTGCGCACAGGACATTATTATACACAGCATATTGCACACACGACATTATTGTACACAGCACATTGTTCTGTGCGCAATACGCCGTGTGCAATATTGTCGTGTGTGCAATACGCTGTGTACAATAACGTCCTATGCGCAATATGGTCGTATGTGCAATACGCTATACATACAATAATGTCCTGTGCGCAATACACCATGTGCAATACGATGTGTACAATAACGTCCTGTGCGCAATACACCGTGTGCAGTATCGTGTGTGCAATATTGTCATGTGTGAAATACGCTGCATACAATAATGTCATGTTTGAAATGTACTGTGTACAATAATGTCGTTTGTGCAATACACCGTGTGCAATATTGTCGTATGCGCAACACACTGTATACAATAATGTCGTGTGTGCAATGTGCTGTGTACAATAATGTCGTGTATGCAATACGCTGTGTACAATAATGTCCTGTGTACAATACGCTGTATGCAATATTGCTGTGTGCAAACGAAGCTGTAGGCAAGCGTTTTTTAGGCAATCAGAATTCTCCCGAATTTTCACATAAACAATTGATTTTATCTTAATAACAAAAACAATTTTTAATTTGCCGAAAATGACATTATAAATTGAAGGAGTTCGCGACGTCAAATCACGCGCCATGAACTCACGTGGCAACGTTATCTCCGTGGCGGCACTGTCGCGACTGACGCGCTCCTCGTTTCCTTTACTTCTTCTCACGTCACACTTTCTGTGCACTTCTGTGGAAAACCGAGATGAAATGGTATCTCAAAGGTAAGGGACTCTTAGAATATGACCTCGGCACGGTCGTAATAAGCGAAGACGCCACAGAGGCGGAAAGAAAAGTGTTTCGCATCAACGGCGACAAAGCGATGGCCCCATAGGATTACATATAGAACGGAGTCAACAGATCCACATCGAGGAATGCAACGACGCGCGCGAGGCATGGTTATCCTTAGAGCAGGTACACCAACCCATTAATAGAATACGCATAATGCAATTAAAAAAAGAGTTTTGTCATATTAAAATGAAAGACGGCGAAACGATGTCGACATATATAGCAAGGGCCAAAGTCGCGGCCACTAACCTAAAACAAGCAGGCGCAGAAACGAAAGACGAAGACCTCGCGTATGCAATACTCGCCGGACTACCGGACACGTACGAAAATCTTAACATGGCACTAGCGAGCCTTTCGGACGACAGATTCACATCCGTAGAGGTTATTCGCGTTCTTTTAGCAGAACGATAGACGCCGTTCCCGCATAGACGATAAAGACAGCGCAAGCGGAACAACGGAGGCACTGCAGATTGACAAAAAGTCCAAAGGCACTCGAGGTAACAAAGCGTCGAACGCAGTCGCAACGCAGGTTACGCCTAAAACAGTATGCTATAACTGCAAGAAACTAGGACACTACGCGAGGGACTGCTCTAAACAAGGTAACAAACAAACACAGAATAATAAAAATAAAAAGAATCTTGATGCATTTTTAGTATCCCTGAACAACCTTGATATTGAGGAAAACTAGCTATTAGACAGCGGATGTATGCACCATGTATGCAAACGAAAGGACTGGTTCCAAAACTTCCGAGAAATAGAAGGCGAAGCAGTTAACACGGCAGCAGATCTCGAGAAACAAAAGTCCGCCCAAC
Source organism: Cyphomyrmex costatus (assembly GCF_001594065.2). Lineage (NCBI taxonomy): Eukaryota > Metazoa > Arthropoda > Insecta > Hymenoptera > Formicidae > Cyphomyrmex > Cyphomyrmex costatus. The sequence goes on along the minus strand of NW_017275271.1, from coordinate 147,229 downwards.
TCATGGCAAAAGGCGTCGGCGATATCGTATTGAAAACATTAGTCGGAAACGAAGAAAAGGCAGTGGTATTGCGCAACGTTCTTTACGTTCCACACATTAGAAAGAATTTAATGTCTGTTTCTCAAATTGAAAGGAAGGGCAAAGAACTTATCATCAAAGAAGGTAAGGTAAAAATACGCAACACGTCAAATAATGTGTGAAGCCTTTCGAAGAAACGACCTATATATCGTCAGAGCAGAAATTGACTTAACGACAAGAGTCGAGGCCAATCTCATTTTGATGAAAGATAACGATTTGTGGCACCGTCGATTCTGCCACGTAAACAACCACACCATTGAGAAGCTCGCCATACATAACAAGGTACGAGGACTACACGGTACTCGAATGGATGAATACGACTGTGATGCATGCCGAATAAGTAAGTCGACGAAAACAGCATGTAGAAGAATCAAAGGTAGACAGAGCCATGAAGTCTGTGAACTAATACATTCAGATCTATGCGGGCCGATGCCCGTCGCGTCATTAAGTGGCAATAGATATTTCATCACGTTCATCAACGATTTTTCGAGAAAACTGTAATGTGCATCAAATCGAAGGACGAGGTTACAGATTGCGTTAAGAAATATATAGAGTGGAGCGAGAAAAAGGAAAGAAAGTAAAACGATTCCGTACAGACAACGGACTTGAATACTACAACAAGGAACTTAAGAAATTCTTCGACACAGGCATCAAGCACCAAAAATCAAACGTTGAGACCCCCCAGATGAATGGAATAGCCGAGAGAATAAATAGAAGGCTCATGGATTTAGTGAGATCAATGCTAAAAAACGCGAAACTTCCACAAAAGTTCTGGGCCGAAGCCGTAGTGACGGCCGCATATATCCGCGACAGAGTGGGACACTCATCGATCAAAGGAGAAGTTCCGCTTGCAATATGGACTACACCTAGCGTTCAGCATCTGAAAGTATATGGATGCCTAGCTTACGCCAACCTGCCCAGACAGGGAAGAAAAAAATCGACGACAGAGCAGCGGAATGTTTCCTGGTCGGATACGTGTCACAGACCAAAGGATATCGTCTTTGGTGTCCGGAAAAATCGGATGTAATCATAACAAAACACGTTCGATTTGCCGAAGACAAAACAGGCTACGAATGGATATACAGAGACCATCGACATCCAGATACAAATACAATCGCATATGGTCAGAGAGCGATAGCGAATCAAAATCAGATTACGCAGAGCCACTTCAACGTAATTTCGAAAATAAAACGAAGAAAAAGGAGCCACAATTAACTTCAGAAGATCCATCAGAAGACTCGTCGAACGACACAGAAGACGCAGCTGGGACGCAACAGACAGCGGGGGTAGAGAACCCACGATAAGAAAAAAGAAAAGCAGGCAGACCTAAGAAAGTAGTGAGAAACCCATACGGCCGAAAAGGAAAACCGAAAACCGGCACGTACGAACGAAAATCCTACTCGGAAAGCGAAGTGAAGATAAATCTCGTCGAGGTGGTAGAGCCTGACAACATAAACGAAGCACTAGCCTCACCGCAAGCGAAGAAATGGAAACAGGCCATCCAAGAAGAGATCGAGAGCTTGGAAAAACAAAAGACCTGGAAGATCACCGAATTACCACCAGATAAACGCTGCATGGGATGCAGATGGACATTCAAACTCAAGAAAGACTCCGAAGGCAGAATTTCGAGATTTAAAGCAAGGCTGATGGCACAAGGATTCTCTCAGAAGAAGGGGATAGACTACAGTGAAACATACTCACCCGTTGCCAACTTCTCAGTACTATGCTTCATGCTAGCCGCCACAGCTGGCGTGGCATACGCGACACTTGGATATCAAAAACGCATACCTAAACGGGAAGCTCGAAGAGGAGCTATATATGAGAGCCCCACCACTACTTGAGATAGCAAAGGGAAAAGTGGTCACTCGAACGACCGATTTATGGGCTAAAACAATCTGGAAGAAGGTGGAATACGGAAATCAACGAACATTTAACAAAAAAACGGATTCCGAAGATTAAAATCGTCAAATTGCGTATACCGCAACGATAGTCAAGTAGTCATAGTCATATACGTCGACGACATTTTCATATTCTCCAAGGAAAAGAATGCATTGAAGAAAGCCGCGCGACTCATCATGAACCGTTACGAAGCTACAGATCTCGATGAGATCACACACGCATTAGGAGTGAAGATCCAACGAAACAAGGACGGTGAAATACGATTGAGTCAGAAAGCATACATAGAATCAATACTCTCAAAATACGGACTGAACGAATGTCGCCCAGCAACAACACCCTTCGAACACGGAGAAAAATTGTCAAAAACAGATAACGCTAAATCGTCAGGGGAGATAGAAGAGATGGTCAACGTACCATACCGACAACTCATAGGACCGCTAATGTACTTAACCCTCTACACAAGGCCTGATATAATGCACGCAGTGACCAAACTTTCACAGTTCAACGCGAATCCTGGACGAACGCACTGGATGCAAGCACATATACTAAGATATTTGAGTGGCACCAAGGATTACGAACTCTTGTATCAAGCTGGACAGACAATCAAGATCCATAGCGATGCGGATTGGGCAGGAAACGTCGACGATCGACACTCATACACCGGTATGACGACAACTCTAGGGAAAAACCTGATACAATGGAAGTCAACAAAGCAGAGGTGCATAGCAACCTCGAGCATGGAAGCTGAATACGTCGCCCTTGCGACAGGAGTTAAAGAAGCAATGTGGTTACAGATGTTCATCACCGAACTAGGTTTACCAGATTTACCATCTCAGAGATGTGAACTACGATGCGACAACCGAGCAGCAATCGATTTCTCAAGAAACCACGTTGAGAAAGGGCGCACTAAACACATCGACATTGCCTATCACATTGTACGAGAGAAACTAGATGATGGGACGATCACAATTTCTTACATCCCATCGAATGAGAACAAGGCTGACATCCTGACTAAACCGCTGAAACGAGTCGCCCACCGAGAAGGTACTCAGAGACTCGGATTGGACATCACGAAAGCGGGGGAATGAAGGAGTTCGCGACGTCAAATCACGCGCCATGAACTCACGTGGCAACGCTATCGCCACGGCGGCACTGTCGCGACTGACGCGCTCCCTGTTTCCTTTACTTCTTCCACGTCACACTTCCTATGCACTTCTTGTACTACTACTTTTCGTGTGTGTAATAAAACGCCTCACGTTATACGATTAACTCGCGCATTGTTTTTCTCAGCCCTTTTAATCCCACATAAATTATCTTTGCAATTTATTTTTATCCATTTTTAACTAAAATTAAATACATTTGTAGGTTTAATCATCGGCGAGATTAAGAGTTTATGGGCGGATGGGTTAATTGAATATATGTCAGATTTGTGGAATATTGTGGATTTCATTCAAAATACGTTTTACGTAATCTGGATAAGTATGCGTATTACGGCTTGGTGGATAGTTCAGGTATAGGTTTTATTATATATGATTTTACCAAAAATATATGAACATATAAATGCATTTTAAAATTAAATAAATTTAATTAATTTAAATAATTATCGTAAAGACACAATTGATTATAGAATAAATATTATAGGATGTTTCTTTTTTTAAATAAATCTTCAATTTTTTCCGAAAATTTTTAATACAGATATTCCTCAAATTATTGAATATGCAAATGTAATGTTTAAATTAATAAAAACATTAATATCTGAGTATTACTGAAATCCTATTACTTTTAATCCTTATAACAAATTCTTTATGAAGGAAAACTTAAAAATCTACTGCATACACAATAATATTTAATAAAAGGATAACTTAAAATTAACGCTAAAAGTTATCAAAAAATTATCGATTATATATTTTTACGAAAAATGATTACTGAGCAATGTTTGCAAAAATTTTCAAAGCTTCAAGCTTCGTTTTTCTTCGAATGCTTCAAGTAATCTAAATACAGTATTCCTATTGTGTTACTATATTTAACACATTCATCTTATATTAAATTAATAGAAAAATATTTAAGTAGACCCTTTCTGGATAAAATGTTAAATTTAATGCAAATCTTTTAACTGTGTAGAGAGAATATTGGGATGGTTTAGATCCTTGGTATCCAAGAGATAAATGGCACGCATTCGATCCAATGCTGCTTTCCGAAGGAGCGTTTGCAGCGGGAATGATATTTAGGTAATTTCTATGAACGTTTGGGAAATGTTTCTTATTGGTTAATATTCAACCTACACGGGTGGATGTATTTCAGCTTTTTAAAACTTGTCCATATATTCAGCGTGAATCCTCATCTTGGACCGCTTCAGATTTCCCTTGGGAGGATGATAATAGATATTATCAAGTTTTTTTTCATCTACACCCTCGTGTTATTTGCTTTTGGCTGCGGTAAGTAATGCTGGTAAATGTGTCGATGAGGGGACCTCCCTCCAATTGGACCTTGACATATGTTATCAAGGTCATGATTCTGAGTAACTTTGCCTTAACAACTAGCCGTCGCTCGCCCTTCGTTAAAAAGTTATTAACAATTATAGTTTTAAAATAGTAAATGTCTCAATCAGGGAACCTCTCTCCAATGACTTTGACCTTGACATATGTTGTCAAAGTCATGACCCTGAGTAACCCTCAACAGGTTTTAGCTGTCACTCGTCCTTCGTTAAAAAGTTATTAACAATCATAGTTGTAACGTATACTATACATGTATGATATGAAGTACTATTCTATACCTTTCCCTGTTCAGAAACGTTGAATTTTCCACGCGAAGTAACTTTTACCCCCCCCC
>NW_017275271.1:115661-142316 GCF_001594065.2 Cyphomyrmex costatus | reverse complement strand
GGGGGGGGGGGGAGGGAGTGAAAGTTACTTCGCGTGGAAAGTTCAACGTTTCTGAACAGGAAAAGGTGTAGATTAGTACTTCATATCATACATGCATAGCAGAAATAATACGTTTATTTTAAAAGTATGATTGTTAATAACTTTTTAACGAAAGACGAGCGACGGCTAAAACATGTTGGAGGTTACTCAGGGTCATGACCTTGACAACATATGTCAAGATCAAAGTCATTGGAGGGGGGTCCCCTCATCGACACATTTACCAAAAATCATCTCATTTTTACTTCTCAGACAATACTGATAATCTTCTGGTTCAGTACGATCTATGCAAAACAAAAAAAAACGTAAAATAGGACAATGTTTTGTTTTAAATTTATGTTTTGTCTTTTAGGCATGAATCAGTTGATGTGGTATTATGCGGACTTAGAAAAAAAGAAATGCTATCACGCATCCGATGAGCTGCCGGATTTCGATAATCAGGAGAAAGCGTGCTCTATATGGAGAAGATTTGCCAAGTACGAAAGCCGAAAATAGGTATTTATTTCCACAGCTGAGAGATTTTTAAATTTGATTCATGCTTTCAGCTTGTTCGAGACATCACAATCTCTCTTTTGGGCAAGTTTTGGTATGATTGATTTAATGTCGTTCGACCTGACAGGCATTAAGAGCTTCACAAGATTCTGGGCGCTCCTCATGTTTGGTTCTTATTCCGTGATAAACATTATTGTGCTATTGAATATGTTGATCGCTATGATGTCTAATTCTTATCAAATTATTTCGGTAGAATCAGTTAATTTTTAAAAATATCTTGTCAGAATAAATATAAATAAAGATTATTCAAGAAAGGGCAGAGTGTCTGTATGGATAAATTGAAGAGAAAATTTGCGAATTTATTTTAGAAAAGAAAAATTCTCTCTAAATTTCTCTCAATAAGGATATATTTCCTTTTAAATTATTTAAATAGATTTTCGTTGAAGCTTTCTTTTACATTTATATTTAAGATGTAAAAAAATTTAATTTGAAATTTTGAACATAAAAATTAAAAATATGTACAAAGGTTTTCTATTATCGAAGAGAGAAACACGTAAATGGTCTCGTTTAAGTTTAGTGTATAGGGCAAAGTATTTTGAAAAAAACTAGACTAAAATATAGCAGATTGTTTCCTTAAGCCCATTCTACATTGGTCGTATCGTAGACGTCGCAGGTCACAAATTTGTTACAACAGCCAATCCGACGTGTCAATTAGAAGTCTCACGACGCTTACGATGCTACGATACGACCAATGTAGAATGGGCTTTAGAAATCACGGAATCATAACAAATCGCAAAATATACGAAATTTTCTAATTTGTTTTTAATAACAAAGAATTTATATGCACTACTCAACAAAATTAAATCACCTGTTCCACTCTGCAAAAATAGGCAAATTTCAAGATAGAATGACTTCGTCAAAAATCATCGTATCGACATTTTTGAAAAAAGCATTTAAAGCTTGAAATCTCTACTTTTCAGATCGGTACTTCAAAAAACGGTCTTGCTGATATTTTATAAAGTTACACAAACATAAATGAAGATGCATCAAATCTTAAAATTTTATACGAAATTTACGAAGCAAAAGAGATCATTTTTACTTCAACGTTAAGTAACTCCGTGAAAAATATCGTACAGAGGTCGAAAAAAAGCAAAAGGTAAAGATTCACTCTTTCGAAAGCTGTAAACCAAATTTGTACACAATTTTTAATTCGCGCCGTGCAACTTCACAGTAAAAAATTTTGAGATCTGATGCATTTCCATTTATGTTTGTGTAACTTTATGAAATATCAGTAATACCGTTTTTTAAAGTACCGATCTGAAAAGTAGATTTCGAACTTTAAAATGTTTTTTAAAAAATCTCGATATGATGATTTTTGACGAAGTTATTCTATCTCGAAATTTGTCTATTTTTGTAGAGTAGAATAGGTGATATTTCAATTTTGTTGAGTAGTATATTTTAAATTGTATAATGTATATTACAAATTAATTCTTTATACATCTCAGATATAATAATAAATAACATTTAAATGGAGAATTGCGTTCATTTGTTCCTTTCTCTGAAATAAGTTCGTAAATTTTACCTTTAATTTGACCATATAAATCTCTTTGTCTTTAATTAATTTTTTAGAGTATAATTATTTAATTTGTTAAACGCTATTAATAAGAGTCGGTAGAGCTACTAGATGTATTTTGCTATTTAATATATATTTATTGCTATAAAACTTTCTATACGTTTATATTTAATTTATATATAATATTCCTTAAAATTGGCGTTTAACATCTCACATTAATTGTTTATTTTTAGGAAAGATCTGATACAGAATGGAAATTTGCCAGGAGCCATTTATGGATGAGTTATTTCGAGGATGGCGATACTGTACCACCACCATTTAATATGATTCCAACAAATAAAACTTTCCGAAAGTTATTCAAATGTGAAGGCAGCGATCGTTCCACAAGATCTTTTATAGTAAATAATTTTTATCTATCTAAAGTATTTCGAAATAACAGAATGTCCTTTTCATTAATTTTATTTATTTCATTTACATTTTCTAACAAAACTTACAAGACTTATTTGATACTATAATTAATTTTTGTGTACGTTTTACATTGAACAATTATAAATAAGAAGCTTTTGACGAATTATATTCTCTCTTTATTACAAAAAGTAAAATAACAAAATTGTATTCTTCAATCAATTTTAAATGGATTTCATTTTTACAGACTTTTAATTAAAAATAATACAATATATAGAAGAAAGAATCTCCTAAGAAATTAACAATTTTGTTGATAATTTTGAAAGTTGTAACGTTTAATTGTATTCACGCCGGCTGAAAGAATGCGTACATTAGATAACTCTTTTTTATTAATATCAAAGTCAACGCATTTTGCAATTGATAACAATTTTTTATATTAAAATAAGATAAATCTTTAGATTAGGGGACCCCCTCAATGTTCTTGACCTTAAACATTGGGTTCTCAAGGACATGATCCTGAGTAACCTCCAACAGGTTTTTTCCGTCGCTCGCCCTTCGTTAAAAAATTATGAACAAAAGAAAGTTTCAAAAATAATAGTAGGGGAGGCCGAGAGGCTTAATGTGGATTTACTCGAGCGTCGTGGGGACCTATTGGATTGTGAAGATTAGATGCTAAAAAGAAAAAAAGGTTATATGATGTATGCCGTTTCAGTGGTGGGGCGAGCGTGTACAGGCTATCAAAAAAAACAGTGACAATGAAATACTCGAGCGTGTCAGATATTAATAGTGTAAGCGACCCATGTGTTTCTGATAACGGATAAATATTAATCTGACGGTTTACGTGGTGGGGTTAGCTGTAGGAAGGGGTCAAAAAAAAGGGGAAAAAAAAATTTCCTCCAGCGCATCAGATTTTTGAAATGTACACTTTTCTACATGTAATTAACACACCATACCTTAATCTGACGCGCTCGAGTTTTCGAACGATCGATTTTTTTTATTTACTAATCCCCTGGACCCCCGGCTCTATATAGAGGTTTAATATTTGGTGGGGGTTCTTATTAGGGTGCAAGCTTTCCCCCTTTATGTTATTCTAACGCGCTCGAGTAAATCTCAAAATCCTCCCCTACTATAACGTCTTATTTCTGTATATACAATATTAACTACAATTTTGCACACATGTTTTGATTTTCCACGCGAAGCAACTCTAACCCTCTCCCCTAAGTTCCCATCGTCCGTACAGTTTATAAAGATACACGTTTAGAGAACGTGCAAATACTTCATGCAAAGTAGTGATTCTCTATTCTGTCTTCTAAGGTTCTAAATCAGTAATATATATATATACACATATCTAAGAATATAATTAGTACAGTTGTTTCCTTTCTAGAATTCTGTTATTATTAAATATGCATTTATATGAATAATTCTTTACTATTATTGACAATATTGATTCTTTATGGAATTACTTATGTAAAAAAAAAATAATTCGCAGTAAAATAAAATTCCATAAAGAATCAAAGTGTATGCGTGAATGCAGTAGGTTCCGTCCCCTCTGCAGGGGGGGCCCCACACTACTGTAGGATATTTATTTTCAAAGGAATTGTTTGTCAGGTGATTGTTAGCAATAAAACACTTTTTTGTTTAACACTATAACACAGAAACTGTTTTATTATTCACCGAAGTCAAAACAGATGTAAGTGACGCAGCTGTTACAGATACTCACACACAGCGCGTTACAGAAGAACAAATTGCGCACGGTTACGCACCAAAACTGACGGCGCGGTCACACGCTCCAAATGCTAAACACCGCGATTATGCGTTTTACAAATATTCCTCAAGGGAAAGACTATAGGCATCAAGCCCACGAACGACCCGAATACGAATTCGAACAAGTGCTTCGCTACGGCTTTGCACCTGCCCGTGGTTACTTTCCGCGTAGTGACTACCTTTCAAGTCAACGGCTACTTTTCGAGTGCTTGCCTCGCGTCTCTTCTCGGAGCACTTGCTATTTCCCGAATATTCTCGAAGGTCATGCTCCGATCACGTGATCACAGCTGATTCGACGTTTTCGTCTTTGTTCGCAGAGCTGATCAACATAAACATATACTGTCGCTTCAGAATATGCCCATATAAGGCAATAACGTAAGACAATTCTACCGATACATAATAACGAAACATATACTTCTAGAAATTTCTTACACTACTGTTAGGCTGGAGTCAGGGTGCCGTCCCATGGCGCGTATCGCCGTATACACGCGTATTCGCGTATCGAAGATATCCAACCAATAGCTAACATTCCGCCGTTTTACGTACGCGATAATATTGTCCTTAATGTCCCATGGAGCGGTTGTCTCTACTCTGTCGCTCTGATAGTCGTTTTCAATTCGTGACTGCGCATGTCAAACAAACCTTGTTTCTGTTTGATTGAATTAAAAAAGATAAAACGTGCCAAAAATTTATCCTATGTGACTTACGATGACCGAGCGAGTGTGCTGTGTTCGAAATTGTTTCAATCCTCAAGAAAAAGAAAATCGAAGAAGTTTAAGAACAAAGAACTTGGTTATAACCGATGCGCGCATGCGCAAACTTTCACACAATGTGCAATGCCACTGCGCATTGTGTGAATAACCGCGGACGTTTTTTGACCTACCCCCACCACGCTAGTTTACTCTCCTGGTTCCATCCTGGTTCTAGTCTTCTTGATGCCTATATTGTTGCACGTGTATTTCGACTTTCTACACGAAATGAGAACTACTTCACAGCAACAAATGGATTAGATTAGATTATTTTTAACAGTAGTAGAGTCCTCCCGCAGAGGGGAGGGAGCAGAACTTACTGCTTTTACGTATACACTTTACAACATAAAGCCCAACATAAACGTAATCAGTAAGCGAATAGACCAATCACAGTTGAGAACGTAAGCGGCGACTGCTTACGTTCTCAACTGTGATTGGTCAATTCGCTTACTGATTACGTTTACGGCCTTACGTTTTTCTATGTGCCATGGGCTTAAAACGACATGGTAGGTGCGAGCTCTTTCGCAGAGGAAAAGGTGGGGTAAGAGTTCCATACATATATGGCAGAAATGATACGTTATTTTTGGAACTTTCTTTTGTTCATAACTTTTTAATGAAGGGCGAACGATGGCTAAAACCTGTTGGAGGTTATTCGGAATCATGTCCTTAACAATATATATCAAGGTCAAAGTCATTGGGAGGGTCCTTAATCTAAAGATTTATCAAAACAAAACTATTTTATTTCAGAAAAAATCTCGAGAGAAAGCTATGACTCGACATAACACTGTAGTACGTCTACTTATACGTCGTTACGTAACGGCAGAACAAACGAAACGGGATGAGTTCGGTATCACGGAGGATGATGTCAGAGAAATTCGCCAGGATATTTCAAGTTTTCGATATGATCTAGTCGATATCCTTAGGAAAAACGGAATGTGCACACCAACACTCGACAAAGAAGAAACAAATAGTCAGTATACTTACACGTAATAAACCTATCATTTCTTACTCTAAAAAAAAAAATAAAAATTTTACTCTAAAAAAAGAACGAACATCTACCTCTTACCTCTTTTGTTCAAGAGTAACAAATTTTCACTCTTTTTTCAAGATTGGCTTAATTTTTACTTCAAAAGATTTTTAAAGACTTACACTGAAAAATAAATTCATGTAATTTTATACAAAAATTACATTTACAGTTTGTAACTGGAAATTTACATGGATTTTTTTCAATAGACCTTCAGATCAATTCGCCTATGAAATCGGTCCCAAATGTGCAGATCATTGCGAGTACTAGCTTTAATGCATTTTAAAATACACTTACAAAATATAATTTTCTATACTTTTAAAGTACCCGGAAAAAAAGGCAGAGTGATGGAACGTCGACTCCAGAAAGATTTCCAGATTGGTATTGTGGAGGGCATTGTGCAAGCTGTTATTCAAAGCGAAAAAGAGCCAAAGGACGTGTTCAGTCAAATTGCAAAGGCGATTGGACGGAAAGGGAGCGGAGCCGGTAAAAAGGACTGGAACGCCGTAGTAAGGCAAAGCACCATTGCCATGGATCCTATCGGAAGTACAAATGAAGCGGTGCAACGTCAAACCCGGCGTAGTTTACGTCGCCAGCTGCAACACCAGCCGAATTCTGACCTAGCGTCCATGGATCCAAAACGGCTACTCGACTATAATCCGAATCTCTCGGACTTCACTCCGATTACTAGAATAGCCTACGCCAAGTTCATGCTAAGTAAGAAGCAACCGGATGAGCAGCCCAATGGTAAATTTATGTTTAAATTCTTTGCTATGGCATGGGTATTCTCTGATTCATTTTTGGTTTTCAATTGAAACTTTATGTATAGAGACATCAAAATAAATTCCAGATTGCATCTTGCATTTGATTCTTTTTTAATGATTCTTTTCTATGAATTTTTCCAAATTTGACTCAATTTTCTTATTAAAAATTTAACAAATTTACATGTACATACTTCACAATTCTGATGTTTATTTAACTTCGAAATAATTGCATAAGAATTTTTTTAATCTTGAATCTTTCCAATGTTTACTTTCTAAGAACCTCATAATATATAAATTATTAATCAAGTTTTATTGCTGTCAGACTGAAGAAAAGAAAGAGACTTGCAACGAAACTTCTCGAAATGTCAATTTTGATTTTAATGAAACTTTGTGAATTTGTAGCTTACATAAAGAGATAAATTTAGAAAATATCTGTTGCGGCCAAAAAACGGTTTGAAGGGATTAATTAATTAATAATTATTTAACAACTTTTTTCAAAATTTTCGAAAAAAAAATTGTTCTAAATAATTATTCTAAAAACGCGAATAAATACAACTAATTTTGTTGCAAAACTTTGTATAAAACATTTTTTTATATCTCAAATAGTTTTAACGGGAAAAGCTGAAAACCGTGTTGTACACGTAAGGAGTAATTTCACCCCTTCAAAACGTTTTTTGACCGCAACCGATATTTTTTATAAGGTGTACAAATAAGTTTTAAAGCGTTTTTAATCTTAATAAAATTTAATATTTATTAAAAAAATATGTAAATAACAAGGCTCAATAAATTTAAAAAATAATTAATATAAAACAGGGCTACGAGCCAACATTAGTTAAAATATAAAGGTCTTAGTAATAAACTGTCATTAATTAAAAATAAATAAATATAAAGTTTAATAAAATTCAAAAACAGACGTTTCGACCTTAATTAGGTCATTTTCAATGTTAACGATGTACAAACAATGATAATATAAAAATTCAAACGAAACATATGTAAAAACCTCAATCAAATACGAAAAACATGTATATAATTTCTGTGATATGGGTATTTTCAATCTCACTCGCTGTTGAAAACATAATTATATCGGCGTGCAAGAGTCCATCAACAAAGCAAGACATCAAATAATGTAAATTGTGACTCCACATTTCTAAATCAAATAGTAATAAAACAATGTCAGTAATAGATAAAAATAATAAAAAAAGAAATATAACGAACATATAATATAAGAGTCAATTGATCAGTAAAAAAGTCAATTCACAAGGCAATAAATTGAAATGAATATAATGTAAAACTACAACGAAAGTCACTTATATCCATTTTGTTAATTTAGTAACAAATAAATTAAAAAAAATCAATTACCTTGTAATTGCATCAATATAACAATTATAATTAATATAAGTTAGAACAATGCGAAGAGAGACCCATTTTAAGATGTTGACAATAAACAATTTAAAATCAGAATAACCGAACATCTCAAGTACAAAGGAAATACAAATGGAAATAAGGGGAAAAATTAGGAAGGGGTAAAAGTGTAATGAAGTGGGAATAAAAGTGAAAAAGATAAGGAAAATTACGAAGGAGAAAGAGAGTTTATTATCTGAGAATAAGATTCTGGTAAAGCCTCTGTATCATTTTGTTTATTTAGACCCTGTTTTTGCCTTTTGATGTGAATCATTTCAGACACCAATCTCTTATTATAAGAAGATTCAATGTCTAAAATTTGGACATCATTCCATTTAAAATTGTGGTCAAAGTTAATACGGTGGTCGGTAATAACAGAAGGAGAACCTGTCCTTTTTCTAATGTCAGACATATGTTCTTTTAGTCTGGTACTTAGTTTCCTTTTTGTTTGACCAACGTAGCTGGCTTCACAATCATCACAGGTAATCTTATAAATAACATTGTTATTAGAAAGATGTTCTAATTTATCTTTACCTCTTTTAATAAAGCTTTTTAAGGTGTTAGGAATTGAAAAGGCTAATTACACTGAAACATGCTGGATATGGGAAGGAAACTTTCAGATATGGATTTAACGTAAGGTATTGTAAAATATTTATCTTTCACATGAAAATTCTGAATATTCTGTTGGTTATGTATATGATATTTAATTCTTTGATCAATGGTGGAGAAAATAAGGGAAAGAGGATAGGAATTGTTTAAAAAAATTTTTATGGCTTCTGTTATATTATACAAAATAAATATTCTTCCCAGGTCAAATAAATAATGAGCTATATTTGTTGTTACTATTCAATAAATTTATTACAATCAGTAGAAATTAATTCGGAACGTTTCGACTTTACAAAGTCATCATCAGCCGCATAAACCCCAATCTAATTAATAAGCTTACATATCAAACGCAAAAAAACCAAATCAAAATTACAAAACTCGCAAATTCTCCAATATATACATTACATCCTGACAATCGCAAAATTTTTTTGAAACGATATAATCGCTCCAATGTTTGATGGTAGTAGTCAATTTACTTGAACGATGAAAAAACCCGTTATAATCCATTCTTCGTTTTTAGATGAGGAAGATTAATCCAAATGAAATTTCCAGTCCATTAGTCAAAGTTAAAATACACGGAGCCAATACATGGATATCATGCCGTCAGATTTGTATACAGGGTGTCATTAATCGAGCGGATCACTTCTCAGGAGCAGGTAGAGTAGACCGAACTGAGTCGAAAAGTCTTATACCATTTTTCAGTTGACGCAATATTTAACGAGATATTAATTTTTAAATATAACCGAATAAGCGCGTTCGTCCGGCCTACTACTGCCAAGCGTGTACGCCTGTCAATCGCTCTCTACGCGCGCGAATCGCGAGGAGTGGGGATAGGCTGGCAGGCGCACCGCGGAGGCTCGCGGCGGTGTACGCGGCGCGGGACGCTTCCCACTCCCAGCGCGCCAAGCTAACAAAATGGCGGATATTCGGCGCTTTATAAATAATATCTTGAAAATTGAGAAAATGTATACCGGCGTGGTTTCCCAGATAGTAAAATGCTAACAGTATGTCAACAGTATACCAGTAAACTTGATCATGACGTTACAGCAGATATCAAGCTGCTGCTTCCTCATTAAACTTAGTTTCTAACAGCTTAGTCTGCCAACATAATACAACGATAGAAATACAACAAAAATCAATCATTATTTGCTATCACATCGTGTCACGACAGCGAAAACGCGATAAAAACGTTTTTGCTGTTAGTACTTAATTATGTCAGGTCGTGCGGTATCTTTGCCACCTTTTTGCTGTCATGATATGACAACGAGTGTGCCAGATTTCTAACTATACATTTTGTTGATTTAACATGTCGTCATGTTTTATATCAAGTTTTGATATATTTTTTGTTAATTTATTTTGCCAGCATGTAATGTTCGAATTCTGCTTGTTTTATTCCGATAACGTTTGTTGAATTTTTACAGAATTTTTGCTAGTGTATTACAGGTCTGCTCTATGGTATTTTTGCTGTATTTCTGTTAGCGTTATACTGAAATGGTAAACCGTGTTCGACCGCTGCTCGATTTTTACCATTATAATACGTAGCATAAATTTGCAATGCGTGCTTTTGGCAGGTTCGGCTACCAGAAGAAACTTTATTGCTGCTTACAATTTTGCTTGGAAGCACGAGAAGAAAAATGCACTGCCGGTGAGAACAGAAAGATGTTTGACTCACGCATCGCCGCGCATGCGCGATCTAAGCAAGCTCGAGGCTGCAGAAAAGTTCAGGGGGAGACCGGCAGTAAGTGGTTGCGGGACGCGGTGAGGTAACGGAGTTATCGTGAGATGGCTGAAGTGTATTTTAAAATTGTTTTATCGAGAGAATATTCTTTGTGAAGAGAATCGGTACTGACTAAAATTTGCGTCCTCTCTTAGTACTGGAGAATGATATATTTTTTTGTATGACGCTACTCATGTTCATGAAAGTTCGGACACCCGCATAAATTTCATCGAATAATTATGTAAAAGATTAAGACACTATAAAAAAGCAATTGTATTGTTTTTAAAATATATTTTAAATCACTTTTACATACTAGTAATTGCAAAAGTTTTATAAATCTTTTTTAACTTTATATGCCAAAATGTTTTATCTTTATTTCATAAAACATCGATAGTATATTCGGTAAATTTCAAAAATTCGCGAGTCAAGAAATAATTTCTTTTGTGGCAAGGAACTGATAGAGCGCTATCATTTCCACACCACCTTGCGGTAGATAGCATGGCGCATTTTTTTTAAAGTGGTATCCCCAGTAGGTCTAATCCACTCTTGCATTTTAATGCAAGAATTGTTCGAAGTGCCTTCCTCGTTCTCGCAAACAGAGATCGGCTCTTCGAGTAATGTTGCGCGTAGAGCGGTGCGCCATTTCTGGCGTAATGGTATTGAAAGCTGCGACAATTGCTTGTCGCATCTCAGCTTCAGTACCATCACGATTATGCTCGACTAAATGTTTGATGTGACCCCAAACGAAATAGTCGAGCACGTTAAGATCCGGCGACCGCGCCGGCCAAGTGATTGGGCCACGTCGACCTATCCACCTGTCCGGATAGCGCGTATCTAAAAAATTGCGTACGTACCGTGCAAAATGCGCAGGAGCCCCGTCGTGTTGGAAAATGAGTTGCTCCCGATCCCGAAGAGGAACGTCTTCGAGAAGGGCTGGCAACTCGTTTTCCAAAAAATTGACGTAGATCTCTCCTGTTAAACGTGGCGGGAGAAAAAAGGGACCAATCTGAAAATTGTTACAAGTGTGACTAATAATGCGAGAGAGAGAGAGAGAGAGAGAGAGAGAGAGATAATTTTTTTAAATCATAAGCTTATTATTATTTACGACTTGGTTCGCTATTACTCCTGCCCACACGTTTATCGTCCAACGGTACTGAAACGCACCTTGCCGAACAACGTGCGGATTTTCATCTGCCCAGAATAAATGATTCCGGGAGTTGAACACGCCATTCGGTGTGAAGGATGCTTCGTCCGTCCACAGGATGCGGTCGGGAAAAAGGTCATTCCGCCGACACTGCGCGAGCAATCCTACATTACATTCCGCCGTTAATATTTCTTAAGAAAACAGCGAGAATATTATGATAAAAATAATGAAAATACCTTCACAAAAGCAGATGCGCGGCAATAAATCTCGCTCAAGAAGTTGCTGCACCCGCTGAAAGTGATACGGGTGCAGTTGGTTCTCGCGTAGAGTACGGTGCACCACAAATCGAGAAACCCCGAGCGCATGAGCCGCACGGCGTATACTATTCCTGGGGTTCTCCTCGAATGCTTCCAGGATTCTCTCCTCCACGTTTACGCGAACGCGCATTCTGCCACCATTGTGGTGTGGAATCCGCAACACGGATCCTGTCTCCCGTAAACGTCGGATACATCTTAAGATGACGTTATACGTAGGATGTGCGCGTCCAGGAAATTGTTCTGCGTAGAGACGGGCGGCAAACCGAGCATTTCTACCAGCTTCACCGTACACAATTACCATATCAGCGTACTCTTGAGCACTATAATTTTCCATCTTGCACGAAATGGGCGCAGTGTCGTGTTTGTTTATCAAGACACATTAAATTCGGAGTAGCGCTAGACGGAAACAAAAGAAATTGTTAACATATGAACATCGCCACTCGTGCCGGTCATTGGTCTGCGTAATCGCGATGTGTTTATTTAAACGACACTTCGTACGAGATGGAAAATTATAGTGCTCAAGAGTACGCTGATATGGTAATTGTGTACGGTGAAGCTGGTAGAAATGCTCGGTTTGCCGCCCGTCTCTACGCAGAACAATTTCCTGGACGCGCACATCCTACGTATAACGTCATCTTAAGATGTATCCGACGTTTACGGGAGACAGGATCCGTGTTGCGGATTCCACACCACAATGGTGGCAGAATGCGCGTTCGCGTAAACGTGGAGGAGAGAATCCTGGAAGCATTCGAGGAGAACCCCAGGAATAGTATACGCCGTGCGGCTCATGCGCTCGGGGTTTCTCGATTTGTGGTGCACCGTACTCTACGCGAGAACCAACTGCACCCGTATCACTTTCAGCGGGTGCAGCAACTTCTTGAGCGAGATTTATTGCCGCGCATCTGCTTTTGTGAAGGTATTTTCATTATTTTTATCATAATATTCTTGCTGTTTTCTTAAGAAATATTAACGGCGGAATGTAATGTAGGATTGCTCGCGCAGTGTCGGCGGAATGACCTTTTTCCCGACCGCATCCTGTGGACGGACGAAGCATCCTTCACACCGAATGGCGTGTTCAACTCCCGGAATCATTTATTCTGGGCAGATGAAAATCCGCACGTTGTTCGGCAAGGTGCGTTTCAGTACCGTTGGACGATAAACGTGTGGGCAGGAGTAATAGCGAACCAAGTCGTAAATAATAATAAGCTTATGATTTAAAAAAATTATCTCTCTCTCTCTCTCTCTCTCGCATTATTAGTCACACTTGTAACAATTTTCAGATTGGTCCCTTTTTTCTCCCGCCACGTTTAACAGGAGAGATCTACGTCAATTTTTTGGAAAACGAGTTGCCAGCCCTTCTCGAAGACGTTCCTCTTCGGGATCGGGAGCAACTCATTTTCCAACACGACGGGGCTCCTGCGCATTTTGCACGGTACGTACGCAATTTTTTAGATACGCGCTATCCGGACAGGTGGATAGGTCGACGTGGCCCAATCACTTGGCCGGCGCGGTCGCCGGATCTTAACGTGCTCGACTATTTCGTTTGGGGTCACATCAAACATTTAGTCGAGCATAATCGTGATGGTACTGAAGCTGAGATGCGACAAGCAATTGTCGCAGCTTTCAATACCATTACGCCAGAAATGGCGCACCGCTCTACGCGCAACATTACTCGAAGAGCCGATCTCTGTTTGCGAGAACGAGGAAGGCACTTCGAACAATTCTTGCATTAAAATGCAAGAGTGGATTAGACCTACTGGGGATACCACTTTAAAAAAAATGCGCCATGCTATCTACCGCAAGGTGGTGTGGAAATGATAGCGCTCTATCAGTTCCTTGCCACAAAAGAAATTATTTCTTGACTCGCGAATTTTTGAAATTTACCGAATATACTATCGATGTTTTATGAAATAAAGATAAAACATTTTGGCATATAAAGTTAAAAAAGATTTATAAAACTTTTGCAATTACTAGTATGTAAAAGTGATTTAAAATATATTTTAAAAACAATACAATTGCTTTTTTATAGTGTCTTAATCTTTTACATAATTATTCGATGAAATTTATGCGGGTGTCCGAACTTTCATGAACATGAGTAGCGTCATACAAAAAAATATATCATTCTCCAGTACTAAGAGAGGACGCAAATTTTAGTCAGTACCGATTCTCTTCACAAAGAATATTCTCTCGATAAAACAATTTTAAAATACACTTCAGCCATCTCACGATAACTCCGTTACCTCACCGCGTCCCGCAACCACTTACTGCCGGTCTCCCCCTGAACTTTTCTGCAGCCTCGAGCTTGCTTAGATCGCGCATGCGCGGCGATGCGTGAGTCAAACATCTTTCTGTTCTCACCGGCAGTGCATTTTTCTTCTCGTGCTTCCAAGCAAAATTGTAAGCAGCAATAAAGTTTCTTCTGGTAGCCGAACCTGCCAAAAGCACGCATTGCAAATTTATGCTACGTATTATAATGGTAAAAATCGAGCAGCGGTCGAACACGGTTTACCATTTCAGTATAACGCTAACAGAAATACAGCAAAAATACCATAGAGCAGACCTGTAATACACTAGCAAAAATTCTGTAAAAATTCAACAAACGTTATCGGAATAAAACAAGCAGAATTCGAACATTACATGCTGGCAAAATAAATTAACAAAAAATATATCAAAACTTGATATAAAACATGACGACATGTTAAATCAACAAAATGTATAGTTAGAAATCTGGCACACTCGTTGTCATATCATGACAGCAAAAAGGTGGCAAAGATACCGCACGACCTGACATAATTAAGTACTAACAGCAAAAACGTTTTTATCGCGTTTTCGCTGTCGTGACACGATGTGATAGCAAATAATGATTGATTTTTGTTGTATTTCTATCGTTGTATTATGTTGGCAGACTAAGCTGTTAGAAACTAAGTTTAATGAGGAAGCAGCAGCTTGATATCTGCTGTAACGTCATGATCAAGTTTACTGGTATACTGTTGACATACTGTTAGCATTTTACTATCTGGGAAACCACGCCGGTATACATTTTCTCAATTTTCAAGATATTATTTATAAAGCGCCGAATATCCGCCATTTTGTTAGCTTGGCGCGCTGGGAGTGGGAAGCGTCCCGCGCCGCGTACACCGCCGCGAGCCTCCGCGGTGCGCCTGCCAGCCTATCCCCACTCCTCGCGATTCGCGCGCGTAGAGAGCGATTGACAGGCGTACACGCTTGGCAGTAGTAGGCCGGACGAACGCGCTTATTCGGTTATATTTAAAAATTAATATCTCGTTAAATATTGCGTCAACTGAAAAATGGTATAAGACTTTTCGACTCAGTTCGGTCTACTCTACCTGCTCCTGAGAAGTGATCCGCTCGATTAATGACACCCTGTATACAAATCTGACGGCATGATATCCATGTATTGGCTCCGTGTATTTTAACTTTGACTAATGGACTGGAAATTTCATTTGGATTAATCTTCCTCATCTAAAAACGAAGAATGGATTATAACGGGTTTTTTCATCGTTCAAGTAAATTGACTACTACCATCAAACATTGGAGCGATTATATCGTTTCAAAAAAATTTTGCGATTGTCAGGATGTAATGTATATATTGGAGAATTTGCGAGTTTTGTAATTTTGATTTGGTTTTTTTGCGTTTGATATGTAAGCTTATTAATTAGATTGGGGTTTATGCGGCTGATGATGACTTTGTAAAGTCGAAACGTTCCGAATTAATTTCTACTGATTGTAATAAATTTATTGAATAGTAACAACAAATATAGCTCATTATTTATTTGACCTGGGAAGAATATTTATTTTGTATAATATAACAGAAGCCATAAAAATTTTTTTAAACAATTCCTATCCTCTTTCCCTTATTTTCTCCACCATTGATCAAAGAATTAAATATCATATACATAACCAACAGAATATTCAGAATTTTCATGTGAAAGATAAATATTTTACAATACCTTACGTTAAATCCATATCTGAAAGTTTCCTTCCCATATCCAGCATGTTTCAGTGTAATTAGCCTTTTCAATTCCTAACACCTTAAAAAGCTTTATTAAAAGAGGTAAAGATAAATTAGAACATCTTTCTAATAACAATGTTATTTATAAGATTACCTGTGATGATTGTGAAGCCAGCTACGTTGGTCAAACAAAAAGGAAACTAAGTACCAGACTAAAAGAACATATGTCTGACATTAGAAAAAGGACAGGTTCTCCTTCTGTTATTACCGACCACCGTATTAACTTTGACCACAATTTTAAATGGAATGATGTCCAAATTTTAGACATTGAATCTTCTTATAATAAGAGATTGGTGTCTGAAATGATTCACATCAAAAGGCAAAAACAGGGTCTAAATAAACAAAATGATACAGAGGCTTTACCAGAATCTTATTCTCAGATAATAAACTCTCTTTCTCCTTCGTAATTTTCCTTATCTTTTTCACTTTTATTCCCACTTCATTACACTTTTACCCCTTCCTAATTTTTCCCCTTATTTCCATTTGTATTTCCTTTGTACTTGAGATGTTCGGTTATTCTGATTTTAAATTGTTTATTGTCAACATCTTAAAATGGGTCTCTCTTCGCATTGTTCTAACTTATATTAATTATAATTGTTATATTGATGCAATTACAAGGTAATTGATTTTTTTTAATTTATTTGTTACTAAATTAACAAAATGGATATAAGTGACTTTCGTTGTAGTTTTACATTATATTCATTTCAATTTATTGCCTTGTGAATTGACTTTTTTACTGATCGGTTGACTCTTATATTATATGTTCGTTATATTTCTTTTTTTATTATTTTTATCTATTACTGACATTGTTTTATTACTATTTGATTTAGAAATGTGGAGTCACAATTTACATTATTTGATGTCTTGCTTTGTTGATGGACTCTTGCACGCCGATATAATTATGTTTTCAACAGCGAGTGAGATTGAAAATACCCATATCACAGAAATTATATACATGTTTTTCGTATTTGATTGAGGTTTTTACATATGTTTCGTTTGAATTTTTATATTATCATTGTTTGTACATCGTTAACATTGAAAATGACCTAATTAAGGTCGAAACGTCTGTTTTTGAATTTTATTAAACTTTATATTTATTTATTTTTAATTAATGACAGTTTATTACTAAGACCTTTATATTTTAACTAATGTTGGCTCGTAGTCCTGTTTTATATTAATTATTTTTTTATATTTATTTATTTAGAAACGAAAACACACTTAATTATCAAAATAATCCCCGTCATTATCTATGATCTTTAACTATTTTTCGGGTAGCTTGCGAATTACAGAAGCGAAGAAGGTTTCGTCTTTCGATGTGATAAAATTATACACCCATTTTCGCACTTCTTCAAATGTTCGAAAGTGTACACCGGACAAAAGGCGTTTTGCGTTGACCAGAATAAATGATAATCTGAAGGAGCTATGTCTGAGCTATACGCCGGGTGGGATAGAATTTCCCAACCAAACGCTAGCAACATTTCCTTCACAGGTTTATGATTTATCAACATGAGACCTAGCTTTGTCATGCAGCAATTTCACGGGACGTTTCCTTTGCCAGTAAATGGATACCTAATGTCATTCGATTTCTTAATTTAAACGAATCAATTGTTGACTGTAGCGATCACTATTAACCGTTTCATTCGGGTGGAGCAGCTCATAATATAGCACACACTTCACACGTTCTGCCAGATGCATAGCATAACTTTGCTGCTGTGGATGTTGCGTTTTGGCGTTGTATAGTGGGTTGACCTGAACCCACATAATGTTTTCTCTTTTTAGAATTATCGTAAAAAATTCACTTTTCATCACCAGTCACGATTTTCCTCAACAAAGATTTTCTATGCTGTTTTTTGTACAGATTCAAACACTTCTCAAGACGATCATTTTTGTTTTTTTCACTTAATGCATGCGGCACCCACTTTCCTTCCTTCAGTATCTTTCCCATCTGCTGTAAACGAATTGAAATATCTGGTTGAGTAACTCCAACCCAGATAGCAAATTGCTAGCAGTATGCCAACAAACTTAATCATGATGTTACAGCAGATATCAAGCTGCTGCTTCCTCATTAAGCTTAGTTTCTAACAGCTTATCCTGCCAACTTAACACAACGATAAAAATACAACAAAAATCAATCATTATTTGCTATCACAGCGAAAACGCGGTAAAAACACAGCACAATCTGACATAATCAAGTACTGACAGCAAAAACGTCACAACGTGACGGCAATTTTTGCTGCGTTTTTGCTATCAGTACTTAATTATGTCAAGTCATACGGTGTTTTTACCGCTTTTTTGCTGTCATAATATGACAATAAGTGTGCCAGATTTTTAATTACATTTTGCTGATTTAACATGTCATCATGTTTTATATCAAGTTTTGATCTATTTTTTGTTAATTAATTTTGCCAGCATGTAATGCTCGAATTCTGCTTGCTTTATTTCGGTAATGTTCGATGAATTTTTACAGAATTTTTGCTAGTGTATTATGACGCAGGTTTGCTCTATTTTTGCTGTATTTCTATTAACGCTATATATTGAAACGGTAAACCGTGTTCGACTGCTGCTCGATTTTTGCCATTATTAGCTGCGTTCGGTAATAGCAAATCTGAGGCGTCGGAGTACTCTTACATTATAGCATATGTCACGTGCACTATAGAAAAAGAGCACTCCGACGCCTCAGATTTGCATTGCCGAACGCAGCTATAATATATGTAGCATAAATTTGCAATCTGGCCCGGATTAAGGGGGGGCTTGATGGGGCTGTAGCCCCAGACCCCACGAAAATAGGGACCCCCAATACATTAAGAAAAAAATTTTAATTTTTTGATTAAAATTAAAATTAAAATCATTCGAAATTATTTTTAATCTTAAAAAAAATTAGTTTTTATTCCCTTTTAATATATAGTAATAGTACATGCTGTCCCATACTTTGTAGAAAATTTTTTCAAAATACCTATCTATGTGATCACTTATCACTACTTAACTTCAGCGATCAATTGAGATGCTACATCTTCACCATGATAACTATTTATAGAAATTGTAAAACTTATCTGACACAATATTGAAGAGAAATATATTCAACAATTCCACGAACCAGAAGCATGCTTGGTAATTTCAACATGAACCAATCACGTTAGATAGTTGCATTAATCAATTAAATCTGAAAATAAAATTTTACCATCTTTAAAAACCTACGTGATATTATCGTCATTATTTACTTAATTCTAATGATATGTATGATTTGTAAAAAAAGATTTCTGTTGAAAAAACTTGATTTTTTATACAAATGGTATATGTCAATAGAATTAAATATATAATGAGGATAAAGAAGTGTAAGGATAGTTCCTCTTATCTTAGGTTTTTAAAGATAGAATTTAACTTAATTGGCGCCGACAATTACATATACCAATTTTTTATACAAATGATACATGTTATTAGAATTAAGTAAGTAATGAGGATTGCACCAAGCACGCTTCTGGCTCGTGGAATTAAAAATATTTTTCTTCAATATCGTATCAGATAAGTTTTATAATATGTCATATCTATTCATTATAATTATAAAAGAATTGTTTATTTGTGCTGTATTTTATTTTTAGATTTGTTGAAAGAAAAGTCCTGAAAAGGAAAGGCAAGGATTTAAAAGTAATATAATTAATAGAAAATAGGAATAGGAAAAACTATACCAGATAAAGGTATATCTTTTCAATTCTTTTGTATTCTTTTCATTTCTTTCACTTTTGAGGCATTTGCTTTCCATAAATCTGAATACAAGAATATCCTGATAAATAATGAATCTTTTAAAGGTAAATGAGATATATTCTATTCTATAATAACTTCACTTACGTGTTCCTCTGTGCCATCGATGTGGCAGATTTTCTAACCTTTTTCTAACCTGAGTAGTCATCGAATTTAACGGTTAATATACCTTTACAAGAATATCCTAATAAATAACGAATCTTTTAAAGGTACATGAGATATTCTATTCTATAATAACTTCACTTACGTGTTCCTCTGTGCCATCGATGTGACAGATTTTCTAAACTTTTTCTAACCTGAGTAGTCATCGAATTTAACGGTTAACACTAAACTAATGCCACATTTGCCTCTTGCAATCTGAAGACATCAAATCATATCGCTTGTCAGAATGAGACGGCGAACACCTAGACACCCACTTCCTCGATGACAAACATCTAGATATTCACTTCCTCGAAGGCGAACGCCTACATAGACACTCACTTCCTCGACAGTGCAGTTCCTCAATCAAAGACAATCTCGATCTCTTTTTTTTAAATATATTGAATATATTTACTAAAAATTATTAATTAATTAATAATTATCTGGAGATACAGTAGTGTCTCGGCGCTAATGACAATCTCGATCGATATCAAATCGCGCGCACTTCACAGTCACATTATCGTATACAACTAGCGCTACATTTGCCTCTTGTGCCAAAAATGTCAAAAGGACATCAAATGGAATGCGTGGAATGTGGTCGACGACGTATCTTAAGAAAAAAACGATGTGAAAATTCACAGATCCGGCCTTTGCGTCGCGATATCTCCGCTCGTAGGGCACGTAGAAAAAGAATAAAAGCACTTTTATTATAAAATTTAAGTATTTGCTATCGATTGAGCGTATGTAGAACTTGATCAGTTCAACCGTTACCGAGATCTGATCAGCTCAACCCCCGAATTCATCAGATTCGCGTAAAGGAGGCACGGCAGTACCGCGGCGCTTGGCTTAGCGCCGAGACACTACCATGTCTCCAGATATGATTTTCTGATTTTCCACAATAATTCTTGTATCAAGAAAATTTATGGTATTATCCGTGCCAACTTCCATGGTGAACTGTAATCTTTTGTGTATAGAATTAAATATATTTAGTGTATCAACAATGCCGTCCGAAGGGAGTGCCAAAATGATGTCATCCACATATCGATAGTAGAACAACGGTTTTTTAGGTAATTTACTAATTGCAGACATTTCAAGGTCTTGCATTACTATATCTGCAAGTATAGGAGAAAGAGGTGAACCCATTGGACTGCCAAAAATTTGTTTGTAACAATTGTTGTTAAATGAAAAAAGGGTTGAGTTTAATACCAAATTAATTGCATTAATAAATTCATCTTGAGGAATTTTTATTTTCTTGGCAATATAATTCACACACACACACACACGCACGCACGTAATCGTAGAAGTCGTGTGCCCCTTCGCAGGGGGTTGGGGGAGGTGAGAGTTACTTCGCGTGGAAAGTTTAACGTTTCTAAACGGAAGGAGATGTAAAATAGTACTTGTTATAATACATATATGGCAGAAATAATACGTTAATTTTGAAACTTTTTTTATTAATAACTTTTTAACGGACAGCGACCGCCACCTAAAACCTGCGGGAGGTCACTCAGGGTCATGACCTTGACAACATATGTCAAGGTCAAGATCATCGGAGGGGGCTCCCCTTTTCTAGATATTTACCAATAATTCGTTTGTCTCATCCACAATTTCACCAAAAAAACTTAATTGAAGCCATTAATATACTTCTCAACAATAGTTATCCTCTTCCTTTTATCTTTTATACTATCACTAACAGAATAAAATCTTATATACATAATAATAACTTTTTACACAATGATAACTCTAATGATAAGTTTTTTTCAGTACCCTATGTAAAATCTATTTCTGAAAGTTTTTTACCGATTACAAGCAAATTCACCTGCAAACTAGCTTACTCCATACCAAATACACTCAAAAGTTTCATAAAGAGAGGCAAAGATCAACTTGAGTTATTATCTAATCAAAATGTTGTTTATAAAATCTCTTATGACAATTGTGATGCAAGCTACGTTGGTCGAACAAAACGTAAATTAAATACTGGAATAAATGAGCACATTTCAGACATTAAAAAAAGGACTGGTTCTCCATCAGTCATATCCGACCATCGCACAAGCTTGAGTCACAATTTCAAATGGAATGAAGAAAAAATTTTAGATAATGAAACTTCTTACAATAAAAGACTAATATCTGAAATGATCCACATTAAAAAGCAAAAACATGGCATAAATAGACAAAATGATACCGAAAATTTGCCAGACACCTATTCTCAAATAATACAATCTCTTTCTCCCTCTTAATTTCCCCTTCTCCTTTTCTTCCTTCTCTCCTACAATATTATATCCCTTTTTACAATTCTCCTTCTCCAATTTTTCTGAAAATCATCATTAGATTAGTTTATATCGTCTTTATGTGACAACATCTGTTCCATATCGCTGTTTTAAGTTTCTATAACCAATTAAATTTATTCAATGTTTTATTTGATTTTACTCTAATATTATACGGACGATTCAACAACATTGATTGCTAATATTGAAGTCATTTTCATATAAAATAGGTATTTATATATGTCGAACGAATGTGAATTTATGTGGTATCTGGATTTGTATTGTGTAGTATAACTTCTATTATTTTATATTGTACAATTGTAGTTCCGCATTACGATCTCACCATTTCTCTTCATGAGAATGACTTTCTTATTGGCATACTATCCATGAGATTTGCTATAATGATGAACTACCCGACAATGAAGAAAAAGAGAAGATTTATCCATTGACTTTTTTAAAAACTTGACACCTCTATATTAAAGTTGGTAACTTCTACACAATTATTTTAATACTCACAACAACGACACTATTTTGTGACGAAAAACATCGCTAAAAATGCTACCATCTCGCATTTTAGTTTTTTTAGAAAATTTATATGTAATGCATAATTTTTTAAATATTTTACACGTTTAAACACTGAAAATGACCTAAGAGAGGTCGAAACGTCTGTTATGTTTTATTGTTTATATTTAATTCTTAGTCTAACTTTTGTTTACGTTTTCTATGTACCTTTCGAATTTTTGTCTTATATTAAATGTTTTCAAAATTATTAAAAATATTTTATTATTTGTTTTCTGGCTCGCGTAGCCCTTCTACACATATTATTTTATTAATTTTTGTCATTATTTTAAGCTCCAAGGCTTATAATTATAAAACTGTACAATTCATAAAGATTTATTAAAAATGTTTTTATTTGTTTTGCTCAAATAATCAATATTCGAAATTTTCCTTCATTATATTTATTTTAACATTATCAAGTAAACAATTAATTATTAAATCTTATAGGACTGTACATGTGTGAAACACCAATAAGCAAATGCCTTTAAACAGTCAAGCTGGATCATAGTTAGACCGATTATTGCAAAGAATATTACTAAGGCCTCAGTGGTCTAACTAAGGACGCTCGCACGGAATGTAAGAGATCCGGGTTCGACTGCTGGCCGAGGTAATATTATTCGCAATAAATATTAATTATTTACAGATTTTAAATTTGTCACTCAGTATTATTAAGATCATTATAAGATGCGTAAAGAGCATCAAAAATTATTAAATTGCTAGATAATTTAACTCGTGATATTATTACGGTAATTTTCGTAGTGTTGCGTTTTAACAACTTTACGATAACATCTTAATGATTAGATAACATCTTTAACTCGCTTAGCAATCGAATCTGAATTACTAAAAACGATTGATTTTAATAATTTAGTACAAGATTTTGTAAAATTAACATTGAGAAAAAAAAGTTTAACTAAAGAATGTGTAATGACCTAACTTTTGGATGCGCGGATGCAGCTCGTCGGATTAGTCGTCGCAGGATTCAAAAGAGGTTCGATCGGTGGGAGAGTGCAAGTAAAATCTCAGATGTACGAGTATTAAAATAAAGCGTTGATTTATTATGTGAGGAATGAAAGTGTTTCTATATACAATGTTGTGTCTGAAATGAAGTGTGTATAGACTGTGTGTATGATGGTGTGTAACAGAGATTGCGGCGGATTCCTTATAAGCTAGGTGTGTGTGTATATTTACAATGATGCACACGGTGCGGTAGCTGTTTGGGAAGCCGGCGTGTGCGTGTGCGTGTGTGTGCGTGTATGACGGCGTTCGGCGCCGGTGTGTTTGTGTTGCCTATGCCGGAGATATATTTCTTCGCGGCGCGAGCTAATCCGGGCCGTTTAAAGGCCGGCTCGTATTTACTTGGTTTTTTTCAATATCGTCTGCCGAGACGGCTCGTGTTTCGCGATCAGCTGATGTTCGTTGAAATCGATACGCGAAATCTGTGTGCGACGGTATCGCGGATGTTATATGCCCGCGGATGGTCGCGGCTTAAATCGTTGCGCGCGTACGATGACCCACGACCGAGAACACTCGGTAGAGGCGGAGAACACTCCACCCCGGGCTACTGTGGGTCAACCGCAGCGGCAGAATATGCAGATCTTAGTGACTCGAGTTGACGACCGAGAACTCTCGGTGGAGGCAGAGTACCCTCTACCCCGGGCGTCAACTCGGAGTCCGTACCTTGTACCGGGTTGGCTGTCGGGAACTCCCGACAGAGATAGAGTACGCACTATCCCTGTTTTGCGCCTAGCGGTACTGGAAGGAAGGCTTATATCGTGCTTTGTCGAGAACACTCGACCGGGCTAGAGTACGCTCTGGCTCGTTGTCTGCGGATAAGCTTTTCTGGGATTTCGGAGATGATTTTCGTGCCGGAGCAGGAGACGGAATGTCCCCATTTTCTCGTGAGCGCGATGTTTTATTTTACCACATTTGTCGCGCTCGTATCGTTTCGACTCGCCTCGCGTTTTCCCGTCGCTTCACCGTTTTGCGGCGTTTGACAGTGTCGCCGCGTGGTGGGGAACTCCGTGCGTTGAGCGAGTTCGGCGGGACTCGGCGGTCCTCGGTAACGGTTGCTGTCGCGTACCTGTGAATTATGTTTTATTACTTTATCGGGCGCTATGCGCCCTCATCGCTGCACCGCGTGGCGATGCAGCGGCGTCCGGCCGGTTATTAATGCCAGGGACGATGGGGGATGCATCGTCACAAATGTATGAATTTATTTATTTGTCTCTAGGCCTATTTCTTCATCATATTTATTTGTTTATATATTTGTCTCTAATCATTATGTGATTCAATTTTAATGTTTATTGTTTTGGATTAAATAAACTAATTATACTGCTTTACGTATAGACGTGATCATCTTTTTTAAAAAGATTGAAAAGAAGGGCCCCCTAAAGTTAAATAGCCCCGGGCCCCTCAACTCTTTAATCCGGGCCTGTTTGCAACGTGTGCTTTTGGCAGGTTTGGCTATCTAGGAAGTTGCTGTGCAAGTTCTTTTTGTGTTTGACATGAGTTTTGATCGAATAATGCTTGCAATTGATTATCTGTAACCTTCTGAAGAGCATCACTATGTTCTCTATCACTAACATCAAAATCATCCTCTTTAAAATCGCCTAAACCAAAACTCACGTACTTTTGGATACAACGATACAACATTGTCTCCAAGAACACAACAAATTAATTTATATGCTTTAGCAGCGCTTTTTCCTTGATGAAATTCGTATCGAATGCAATGTCGAATAAATTGCTTGTCACTATTTGAAAACCATTTAATTTTGTGATTAAGTTTCCAATTGTGTGAAGTCAATTGTTTTTTTAATAGTATACATTAAGGGGATGCTAGAGTTACCGGAACACTCATTTCGTAAATAAAAAATGAATGTAATAAAAAATCCTTTTCCAGAATAAAAGAGAAAGCACAAAGAAGTCCGAAAAGTTCAAACCGGCATAAGAATTCCTCAAATATTCATACTACGTAGATTCTTTCTTCACATATATATATATAAATAAATGCAAGCATATGTCCAAACAAAAAAGACTTTTCCGGATTTGACTAATTTATAAGATTATTATGAGACCTTCAAATTATGATTTTGAAGCTTACAAAAGAAATGACACGAGAAATACGATTTAAGTGTACATAACTTCATATTCAAGCGATATATAAGATATAACAGAACAAAAATGTACGTAACGTTTTACTTAATGGTTTATTTAATGTACGTAATATTTTACTTAATATAAAATAATAATCTAACAACGAAAGGACAATAAGAGTCAGATAGTAAATAAAATAAAATAAAGCGGTTAAAACATTTAAATAACATTAACTGTGTATATACATAGAAATAATTGAAATACAATAAATAAATTAGAAGTACTTAGCCGCTTATGATGTTATAAGAATGATAAAAACGCAAATTTGTAAAAAACGCAACTAGTTTCGACTCCAAGGATTGAGTCATCTTCAGACGTCCAAAAAAAAAAGGAAAATTCATTGAATCTCTCCTTCCATATATGCAGTCAAATCATAAAAATATCACCAACTCCTCGATTTTCTTTATTATTGAATAACATTGATAATAAAAGATGGAAAGATCTTATATTAAACCAATGTATCTGTAATCATAAATTAAAACAAAACAATCGTAGGTAACAGTAAGATCTTATATGAAAATTCGGTAAACCTTTACAAAAGGGGACCACCTTCCGATGACCTTGACCTTGACATATGTTGTCAAGGTCATGACCCTGAGTAACCTCCGGCAGGTATTAGCCGTCGCTCGTCCTTCGTTAAAAAGTTATTAACAATCATAGTTGTAACGTATGCTATACATGTATGATATTGAGTACTATTCTACACTTTTCCCTGTTCAGAAACGTTAAACTTTCCACGAGAAGTAACTTTCATCCCCCCCCCC